>NW_021319809.1:913233-949252 GCF_001605985.2 Dendrobium catenatum | reverse complement strand
ATATATAATAAACTAATTTATGAATAATTTTTTGTAATTTTTTAAGTTTTGGATTTGAAAATATAAAAGAATTTAGAAAATTTTTCTATTTTAATATTAAATAATTATTTAATATTTTAATATAATATCTAATCCCACTTTATAGTTTATTAAAAATTCCATTTTATTTTTTGCCATTTCATCAACAGAGAGAGCAGTTTAGAAATTTTAGGACAAAAAGATAGGAGAGAGAAAAATAAAGTTTGATTTTGAGCAACTTCGAGCATTTTCATCCATCGGTTTAGTTGGAAAATATATTTGTCTCAATGTAAGTCACATTATGACCATCTCAATTTTTAAAAATATACAATTTTTAGCAAATTTTTAAATTAAATTTTTGTTTCCGTTAGCAAAAAATGTGGATAACTTTTTTTTTTTAGAAAAATTTGGGCAGAGCCCGTATATTAATCAAGAGGATTACAAGTAAAGTAAGCAAATACTAAGGCCAAAAAAAATGGCTGGCATGAAGAAGCCCAAAAAACCAAAAAGAAAATTACAAGTAAATGGCAAAAAAATGCAATCAGAAGACTTCAACACAAAAGGAGCAAAAGACTCATATCAGGATCACAACAGAGAGGAACCCAAGAAGATCCAACAGTATCATGGAAGAAGCCATCCTCCAGAGAACAGAGACCAGCAGAACATATGAGCAGCCGAGCTGCAAAAGGAGAAAAATGAAGAGTTGAGTCCAACAAGGCAGCAAAACCACAGAACAGAGCTCCCGTAGCTAACTGCCTGGACTCAGAGTATGGAAAGAGACGGAGTGACATATCCCTGGTTGCCCAAGGACCATCCAAGGGGTAAATATAGGGAGCTTCATCATCGTCCAGGCAAAGCCATAATGCCTGAAAAGCATATTCTCGAGTAGCCAACCAAATGGAAACCAATACTCCAAGTCCAGAAGGCACATTTAAGCAGAAAGAGCATATAACAGCCCAACAAAAGACGCCAAACTGATCCAGCAGAGAGATTATGAGATAGGCCCCGGTAATCCATTATTATACAACTTATCCAACAGGACCATGGAGTTCTTCCAACTAGAGGCTTTAAGATGCACAGCTTTCTTAATACATAAAGAAACAGAATTACTGCTACAAAAAGAGTTATTGAACCTCCTTTGATTGCGTTCTTTTCAGATGAAGTAGACAGTTCCACAAGCAACAAGAGAAAAGAAATTTTTTTCCCGGATTGATAACAATGTTTTATACTTCAAAGATAAAAACACTTGCGAAAATAGGTATGATGGCGGCTGGTCACCAATAATCAAACTCAATGAACTACTTTTGAGATCTTGACATCAATGAAAAGTAAGTTTGGAGTAATATGTTGCACATTTCCCTGATATAAGATTCCAGCACTCAAACTCAAGGAACCACTTTTTCAGTCTATATTTTTTTATTATATAAAATATATATAATTAAACGAACATGTATATCAAATGAGATAATCATTATATATGTTGCTCATGATGTTGAAATGAATAATTAAGGCACATTACTATTGCTATGTAATAATACTTTGCTTGTGCTTCGTGTGGAGGTTTGTTACAATGTTAATATGTTTAAAATTCTACTTAATGGAGATTGTTTGCAAGTAAAGTCAAACATCTGATGAGAACACATTTGAATCCAATATTATTTATTTATGATTTTTATTTTAATGTTTCAGTGCACTATAGTTTTAAAAATCTTGACTAATGTGCCTTTATCCCACTATGTGGGATCGGCTCTACATGAATCTTTTTCCTCCATTGTTCCCATGAATAGTCAACTTCTCATTTAGATCTAATAAAGAAATGTCATTTCTAATATTTTATAATCAAGACTTTTAAGGTCTACATCTATATACCTTTCTTAACATAGGTTAAATCTAATACATCTACTCTCCTAACTAAGTCATCAAAAGGCCGTTATTTTATGTGACGGACAAATTTTTATATTAAATCTTGTTTAACATTTAATTAACTTAATAACCATTGTTTAAAAAAAAATAAACTCGTCAAAGTCACCCGTTAAATGGACGACTTACCCTACTAGCTTTATCACCAGCAGTCAAGTTGCCCATTTCGTCTACCCTGATCAAAAATTCACCGGCTCCGCCAATCCGCACACGAAATTCGGCGATCTTCTCAGTATGGGTAAGTTTTTTGAATATTTTTTATTTTTATTTTAGGAGTTGGAACTCTTTCCTTTAGTGTTGTTGCATCCTGGAATATTCGTGTCAGTAGAGAATGATATAGTTTAGCGTCATAGTCTCATAGGTTTATACGAAGATCCAGCACAAAAACATATAAGAGAGTATGATGATAGAGTTTATAAGATATACCATAATTTTTACATGGAAACCTCTAAAAAGGAGAAAAACCATGAGGCCTAGCCCAATTTGAATGAATCCACTAATGTTTGCAATTGATTACAAATGAGGCTCTTCCTTAGAAGAAAGGTCTTGGCTCAAGGTAGAACTTCCGAGAGACCGTCGGTCACTATCAATGATTACGAAACCATGAGCAATGGATGAAGGGAATGTTTTTTATGAATGACGATATAATATGATGATGATAACGATGACATGAAATGTCGTCCAAATAAATAGAACATTGATATGAACACCGAGATACATAACATCATCCAACATTTTTATTACACGAATGTCGGCAATCTAGAAGAGGTGGATTGTTTTTATAAGTTCCTTATAGAAGCATTGTTGCTAATTTTGAGAGTTTAATTTGTTAATGTGGCTCCTAAGTGCCATAGTTATTCTAAACGATATTTTGGTCAGTGTTATATGATGTCAGGATGATGTCTTTGATGCAGCGTGTTTGATATAGGCCATTAATGAAATAATTAGTTAAATTAGATAATTGATTGTTTATTTTGTTGGGGCCAGATAGATTTTTTCTTTTTTTATCTAGCTAGCTAATATATATTGGACTAGGACATGTTACTAACTCTTGGAATAAAGAGTTTGATTAGTCAAATGATAATTTTAAATATTTAATCATAAATTATATATATATATATATATATACACACACACACAATAACACACCACCTAACCATATATTATTTTATTTTAATTAAAAAAATATAAAATCAAAATTAAAGACAGACCTTGCATATAACAATTGAAAGTCAAAACACTTGCAAAAAAAAAAAAAGTTGTAACATTCATGACATGAACACTTATGTTCATAGCATGTGGTTGTGCTAATCAGAAAGCAACTGACATTGTTAGAATGTGAATTGTTATTGATTTAAAGTTTATAACAGTTTAATTACAATCTCTATAATTTAGCTATAATGAAATTTATGATTTGATAGCATTAAATATTTTATTTATAAATATCATATTGGATCAATATGCCCTTTTTCTTTAATACTATTAATTTGAATGACATATTAGAGAAATAAATGTTAGAATAAATCAACAACAAAAGTTATGTAATGAATGGGATTGACAATTAGATTAGGGGTGTCAATATTTGACATGACACGAAAATTCGACTCGAACATGATCTGAAAATTTTGTGCTAGATCCGACCTGATTTCAAAATGGGTCGGGTTCGGGTTCTTGGATTCAACCCATTTGAAAAAACGGGCCGGGTTCGGGTTGTCCTGGAAACCCGACGGTTCAACCCGGAAACCTGTTTAAAATGTGTTTGCCGCGCTGCCCGAGCCCGCCTGAGTTGTGCCCAAGGCTGCCTGCGCCTGCCCGCTCGTGACCACGTCCGCGGCTGCCCGTGTCACGTTGCGAGCCCCATCATCCGTAATCCCTCCGTCCTCATCTAGCCGTCAACCATGTCTGGTCGGGTCAACCCGGTAACACGACGGGTTGGGTTCGGGTCCGAATTTCTGATCCGTTTACATAAACGGGTCTTGTTAGGTTCGACCCATATGAAGCTAAGTCTGTTCCGGATTTGACCCGAACTCGACCCGAAACCCATTTTTGACACCCCTAAATTAGACTTTCGTTGAACCATTCTTTTTATTTATTTATTTCATGTTAGTTTATTTAGTAATTGGATGATTGACATTGATCATCCAGATAATTTCTTAAGGTTGCTTCAGCTTTAATCAGAAATGCCCGTGAGTTTAGGCAAGCAAATCAGGTTAATATTGTTTAGCTTAATATATTATTACGCAAATCACTATGAACCTACGCGAACTTTGTCGCTCACTAACGTTTGGTTTTACTTTTTCTTTTGGTGAAGAATTTGTGCCAACAAAAAATTTTTCTTATTAATTTTTATTACTTAAATAATTAAAATAATTTATGCTCACTGTATTCCTTATGGCTAAACATTTTAAGCATCTAAATATAAATGGCTTTTTTTTTTCAATTTTCACGAATAAGAAAAAAAAATCATTTTAAAAGTAAAATTTTGAAGCTTTTTTTTCTTTGCCATGCATGCATGTATGTTGCGTTACCATTAAAAGAAACTCCCTTTTTTTATGACGGGTAACCGTCCGCTGCCATATCCGGCTTCGCTGAGTGGGCTTGGCGGTCCGTAAACCCCGACCGACCTACCGGGCCACCAACGCCACTATACCCGCAGCCGGTGCTTTGGGGCCCCCATATAAGAGGCGACTGCCGCTTGAGGGAATCGAACTCAGGATAGAGGATTTCCAACCAAGCATGTCCACTAATCGAGCTAAGCATCAGTGGGTAAAGAAACCCTCTTAACATCCTGAAACCTCCCCTGTCCCCTCCACCACCTCCATTACCACCACCCACACCTCTAAAACCCACCAACTATCAAAGACGAAATTCATATGTTGACTGTAGAGGCTATTAAAGTGTTGAATAATTGAAAAACTGTCCCACAACATCTCTTTCTCTTTTGTTGCTCATCGCGAAATAAAGGCTTTTTGCTTTATATGAAAATTGGATGACTAAATTGATCATCTCGAACAGCTGCAAACTATCGTTTCACGAAAAATGCCAAAATAGAAGGATGAAAATTGGATGACTTTCGGTGGGTAGCTTTTTGGCTTATTTGCCACCAAAAAATCTGAGGTGTTCTTATCCATTCGGTGGGTAGCTTTTTCTTTCTTCTATTTTGAGATTTTTCGTGAAACGATAGTTTGCAGCTTTTCGAGATGATCAATTTAGTCATCAAATTTTCATATAAACCAAAAAGCCTCTATTTGGTTTGAATCCGGGTCACTTCTGGATTCGACTCGTATTCGACCCTTGACCCTAAATTGACACCCCTATTTACCGCCCTAACCTCCAAAGGGTTCCACCCCTGCGTATAGAGTTGTTGGAGGAGGCATACATATAGGTAAGAAGGAATGATATTGACGGTCCACTGCTGGTTGGTGGCATGATAGGAAGGTAGTTGCTGTAGACATGTAGGCATGCGATGGTTAAGCTAATGACCTCTCCCTCTCTTCTAATCTGATGCAGTGGATCGTCAGAAGAATCGAACTTCAAGAAGGAAAATCTCAATCCAGAGAAACAAACACAAACACAAGCTTCGAAGAGGATAATATTTCATCAATGAATCATTTCCTGCTACAATACTTGCATACTTAATGGCTTAGTAAGAACATTCTAGAAACTTAGTAACTAACTATGATAAGCTATTCCTAAAGAAAACTATTAGCTAGAAGCCTAGAATGTTTCACATCATAATCTCTCTCTCTCTCTCTCTCTATATGAAATGTTCATAGAATCTATAGGTAGGTAATAAATAGCTAAGTAGATAACATGTAACTTGATGAAGTGAGCTTGCCTTAACAATACTAATAAACTAAAAATTGCCCTTTTCAGGATATACTTATTTATAAATGTAATTTGAGTGGCTTATCTTGACTCATGACTTCACTAAATTTTGTAGGAACATGATAGCACTAACAGTATAGTTGAAAGAGCTCGGAGAATTGACGTACAAAATAGCTCTTTTCATCTGTTTGAGAAGTTGTTGATTTTTTTTTAAAGAAAATATAATTATAACATGCACAAAAGTTTTTAAGAAAATTATCTTTCTCATAATAAATTTATAATCATTTTATAGAGGCAACAAACTTGTTGTCCTGTGTGTTTACGTATGGGAGAGTGAAATTTTCAATGTACTATAAAATATCAGGAATTTATTTCAAATATAAAGGACTAATAAAGAACTTACCGAGCCTATAACAAGATATTCTATAGTCTGTTAGTTAACTAGATAATAAGATGATCCTTTGAATTCTTCTTATAATTAAGGTTTCACGATTCCATAGATTCGTTTTGCCAAATTTAATGGCTTATTTACTTTGATTTTATATAAATATTATTTTGTCATTCGCAAAAAAAAAAATTATGTATATTAGTATATGTGAGAAAACAGGCAGGATTAGGACTAAGGCAAGAGCGTATATCATTAGCAAATGCGGAGTCAAAAAAAAAAATTTTAATGAGGGTATAATGTATTAGTTTTTTTTTTTTTTTAAATACAAAGAAACTTATAAAAACTACTAATAAATTAAAAAATATAGTTATAATATTTATTCGTCATCAGACACTCGTTCAGGCGATCTCGAGGAAAAAGGAAGGTTCTTGTCAAAGAAGGAGAAACAGCGGCCTCGCTTATGTGTTTGAAGCAACAATAGAGGGTGGCACGGGAGGTATGGTGTGAGGTTCGACAAAGGTAGGCGAGCTGGATCGGAGATACACTGGACGCGGGATCACGGTTGGGCCGATCGTGAAGCGCACTGGCGAACGTGCTCGAGCGGATCGAGCACAATTCCGCGCGTGAGCATGGCGCGACCGGCTGGGTCACTAGTTCGCACAAGTGTGTATGCACGGTGCAGCCCAGTGCCAGGATCAAGCAATTTCACGGGAGGGAGATGGGATTCACTAGTCCATTCAAGTATGGAGAAGCGTGTTTTTTTTTTCTTTTGAGCTGTAGCGCGAACAACATGTTGTTCATAACTTGCACATGAAGACGCGACTTCAATCTCGTCAGGCGGAGCGGACCAGATTTGTGAGCCTGCGAGAGGTGGAATCCAAGCTTGTGTGGGTACCGCGATCCGAGCATGATGTCGCGATCTTGATTGCAATTCAGTATGGTGACGTAGGAATCGTAGCGGCGGGAAAATCACATGACAAACACTTACAAACGGAGCAGGGCATGCAGGGTGACCACAGGCGGGTTTATAGAATTTAGACATATCAGTGAAAAGTTTCAATTGGATTATAGAGTGTTGGAGCAGTAGAGAAAAAAACAAAATCAAGAATGCGTGGCTAGTGTGAAGTCACAGGTTGGATCACGAATAGGTGCCAAGGGGAAGACTGGTGAGCCAGAGGATGCCTGATGCTAGAGTGTGAGTGCGCTACATATAAGCAAATGTGTGGGCCAAAAGCACGCAGAAGCAGGCATGTTGGAATGAAAAAAGGGCTTTTGGAGCTAGAGAAGACTAAAGAGAACAAGAGAAGGAAGCTAGAAATTTTATTTCTCACTTTTGTGACTTGATACAAACTCAAAGACACCACCACTATTTATACTATTATTACACCGTTAAGATTATGCCAACACATTTCAATCTAATGGTTACAAAAGACTCTCTAGAGTATTCTCATATATTCTATCATAAATGGCATGAAATACCTATTCTAGATTTTTCTAACAATGTCTCTCTCTAGAATATTCTCATGACATTAAATGCATATTACTTTTCAATAGATTTCTAGAGTTTTCTTTAATAGAATTCTCTATATTATGGGCTTCAATCAAAAGCCCAATGGGCCAAATTAAGTTTAATTTCCAACATCCCCCCTTAAACTTAATTTTATAACTCCAAGCAAATTTCTCATCTTGATATAGTCTTCATACTTGAGTGGCTTGGTGAAGATGTCATCAATTTGGTCTTGTGACTTTACATATTCCGCTTGCACTTCCTTTCTTGTAATTCATTATCTGATATAGTGATAGCGTGTATCAATGTGCTTGCTTCTATCATGAAAAATTGAATTTTTGGCTAATGCTATTGCGGACTTATTGTCAACATGAATCTTCGTCGCTTCTTCTTGAGGTAAGCTTAATTCTTTTAACAAGTTTCGAAACCAAATTGCATGACAAACACAAGATGTTGCAGCTATGTACTCTGCTTCACAAGTAAATAGGCTAACAATTGATTGCTTCTTTGATATCCATGTGAAAGCTGTACCTCCCATGAAGAACACATAACCAGTGGTGCTCTTTCTATCATTTATGTCACCAGCCCAATCACTGACGCTATATCCTACAAGTTTAAAATCCTTAGATGAAGAGTAGAGTAAGCCAAAGTGAATTGTACCTTTGATGTAGCGTAGGATTCTCTTAGCAGTTTTTAGGTGGCGGTGGTGGATTCTATGGCCGAGGGGGCTATGGCTATGGTGGTGGTGCCGGCTTCGTACCTGGCTATGGCGAGCCCATATACGGTTCGACTGCATATGGTGGTGGCAGTAATAATGTCTACGGTTCTGCAGCTGGTGGATACGGTGATTCTATCTACGGTGGTTATGGTGGCGGTGGCGGTTGGGGATATGGGAGCCGTTATCATCCCTATGGAAGATAAGATTTGAATTTTTATTTCTTCCAATTAATTGCCTGTGAGACATACTGTTGATGTTTGCCTTATAAATATTCGATTTTGTTTTTGATGAACAACTTTATGGAGCTGAAGCATTACTCGAGAATTATAATGTTCCTGGCATGGCGATTGTATTCTGCCCAATGCTGATGCAAGTATTTTTTTTTAGCTCAATAATCTAACATAGAATAAAGGATTTAGCCGCCATAACCACCATAGACATAACCACCGTATCCACCAGCTGCAACACCGTAGACATTATTACTGCCACCACCATATGCAGTCGAACCGTATATGAGCTCGCCATAGCCAGGTACGAAGCCGGCACCACCACCATAGCCATAGCCATAGCCACCTCGGCCATAGAATCCACCACCGACCTCCATAATAGCTATTGCCCATGGATCGATAACCACGAAATATCTTTATAACAAGCTTTGAGGCACTTAACAATGTCATTTTGAATGTTTAGCGAAAACATTCTATTTCTTGACATTGACACTTTTGCAATTAAAGTACCAAAGTTATCTTTTAAGAGAAGATAATTATTTTTTAAATGAATATCATATCATTTCTCCAAAAGTTTCCCCAAGCTTAAAATATTACTCTTTATATTTGGCACAAAATAGACATTGGAAATAAATTGATGCTTCCCATTCTTCAAGCGAATAAGGATATTACCTTTGCCTTTTACTTCTATTTTTGAGTTATCTCCGAAAGAGACATTGCCGCCCACCGATTCATCAAGCTCCATGAACATGCTTCTTTTTCTGCACATGTGATTACTTGCTCCAGTGTCTAGGTACCATTTTCCATCTTCACATCTTTCATTATCTTTGTAGGCTAACAATAATGTGACGTCTTCTTTTCTTTCTTCTTCTATGTAGTTGGCTCTTTCATTAACTTTACTTTTGGGTGCTCTACATTCTTTAGCATAATGCCCAAATTTATTATAATTGTAGCACTTAACTTGAGATTTCTTGTACCTTGAGTTTGAACGTCCTCTTCCACGCCCTCTTGTTGAGTTTTCTTCCCTTTCTTGATTATTGTTGCTAAAATCTCTTTCTTTCTCATTCACACGACCTCGTCCTTGTCCACGACCTCTTCCACGATAACTTTTGAAGCTTTCTTCTTTCTTGGTTGATTTAAGATCTAGCTTGAGGAGTTGTTCGGTAATCCCTTCATTCATCTTCTTTCTTTCTTTATAGGCTTGCAATGAACCCAAAAGTTGCTATATTGTCATCTCTTGTAGATCTGTTATCTCCTCAATGACAGTTGTGATACTTTCAAATCTTGATTCTAATGACCGAAGAATCTTCTCAATGATGGTCACATCTTCTAGCTTCTCACCATTTCTTTTTAGTTGATTAGAAATGGAAAGAACTTTTGAAAAATAATCGGAGACCGTTTCACCTTCTTTCATTTGCAAAACATCAAATTGTCTTCATAACGTTTGAAGACGTACATTTTTAACCTTCTCTTCTCCCTTGTATGATACTTGGAGCTTCTCCCACGCTTGTTTAGCTGATGTAGCACTTGAGATTTTCTCAAATCCGTTATCATCTAATGCTTGATAGATGAGGAAGAGAGCCTTCTTATCTCTCTTTCTTAAATCTCTTAAACTATCCTTCTGTGTTGAGGATAGAACGGACTCATCGCTTGGCTCATCGTAGCCTTTCTCTACGATCTCCCAAACATCATGCACTCCAAGAAGTGCCTTCATCTTTATACTCCAATTATCATAATATGTCGTCTTAAGCAATGGAACTTGGAAGGAAGCCATACCACAATTCGCCATCTCTAGAAAGGAAGAAACTACGGCTCTGATACCACTTTGTTGGAATGAAAAAAGGGCTTTTGGAGCTAGAGAAGACTAAAGAGAACAAGAGAAGGAAACTAGAAATTTTATTTCTCACTTTTGTGAATTGAGACAAACTCAAAGACACCATCACTATTTATACTAGTATTACACCATTAAGATTATGCCAACACATTTCAATCTAATGGTTACAAAAGACTCTCTAGAGTATTCTCATATATTCTATCATAAATGGCATTAAATGCCTACTTTAGATTTTTCTAACAATGACTCTCTCTAGAATATTCTCATGACATTAAATGCATATTACTTTTCAATAGATTTCTAGAGGTTTCTTTAATAGAATTTTCTAGATTATGGGCTTCAATCAAAAACCCAATGGGCCAAATTAAGTTTAATTTCCAACAGACAATATATAAGACATGGGCATGCATATCATAGGAGGAACAACGACATATGCAGATGTGCATGGGTTAGATTGCGCAGGAGCGCAAGCTGGCGCCTTGGATCAAAATGCATAGTGGAGGTCATTCGCGGGCGTATTGGGCTCGGTTCGACGAGTTTGCTTTGTGGAGTTAGTGCAAGGAACTGATCAAATCGCAATAGGCACACATGTGATTCTTTGATCGTAAAATTTCTCCAAGGTGGAATTTATTATATATTAGTTTGATTTTAGATTAGGTTGATTCGCTAGTTATCACACAATGGGTAAATGCTTATACATAGGCATCATAGAATGATGTATAGGGTACCTCCTTGAAGCATATGGAATAAAGGAATTAGTTCTTGTAGAGCTTTTGCTCTCCATTCTATTTTTCTCCTCTTTCTTGTAAGAAGCTCAAGAAGAGTCTTTTTCTTACTTCCAATTTCTATATTATATGAGCAAGTCTTTCAAATATTAAAGGACTTCACAAATTATATATTAATTTAATTTATTAAATTTACTGTAATAAAATATACTAATTTAATTTATTATAATAAAATGTACAAATTTAATTTATTAATTTTACTAAAATATAATTTGTTAATATAATTTATTAATTTTGCTGAAATATAATTTATTAATTTGAATTGTTAGAGCTAGAAACGGACAAATTTTTATAAATTAAAAAAAATTAATAAATTAATATATTATATGAGCAAATCATTTAAACGACTTAATTTATTAATTTTATTATAATAAAATGTACTAATTTAATTTATTAATTTTACTGAAATATAATTTACTAAACTAATTATTAATTTTACTAAAATATAATTTACCAATTTAATTATTTTTTAATTAATTAATTTTACTATAATAAAATTTATTATTTAATTTTTTAATGGGCTAAATTTGCAAGTTGTTTCCTTTTTAAACAACATGTCTGACCAAGGCAACAGCTTGCCTTGAATCCGACTTGTTATCAGATCAATCCATCCATGTCTAAGACCTGACCAGTCCCACCATGGCCCGAAGACCCTTTACCATGTGGATTTTGCCAATCTTTGGGCTACCAAACGACTAACATCATTTCTAAATTTTATTTTTTGGTTTTGTTTAGTCAAAATAATTAACAACGGATATCATTTTAAAAAGGGGGAATTTTTAAAAAGGAGTATGTTTAATGCGTAATTAAGAAACATAATTATTAAATAATTTTAAAATGAGCAAAAAACATCAAATAATTTGACATTTTCTAATTATCTAAGAAAATGCTAAATCATTTGGCATTTTCTTAAGGAACAATAAGTTATTAATAATTATAAAATAAATTAAAAGCTAATAAGAAGGTCAGCAATTCCAAAAAACATATTAATGAAGGGTTAGTTGGGAGTGGTTGGATATACGGTCGATCTTGAATCCCTTGATTATGAACTGTTCGATGGACGTTTGAATGTCGTAGTGATGTCGGAATTCAGTGATCTTGGGCTCGTTGGATTTGTCTCGTCGAGACGCTCGATTCGACTATAAGTTTGTTATGTTTGGAAGCCGTTTGGTAATCCGAATTGTGGTTTGAACCTTCCAACATCGCTTCGGGTCCTTGATTTGGATCAATTTGGGCTTGGATTGAGTCGAATTTGGTATCGTTAGGTTTGTATTTTCGAGACGCTCAGTTCGACTGTAAGTTTGCTGAAATCGGAGTTCGGATGGTCTCCGAATTAATTTTTGAAGTTTCTAATTTATTTTTGCATCGAGATTCGCGCTCGATCAAGAGAATTTTTGAAGGACGTATCATTTATATTTTCAAATTAAGAAACTCTCGTCCCGGTTGAGCATCTTAAATAAAGAATTACACAATGTATGCCACTGATAAAATATAAAATGTTATTTATTTATTAAATAAGTTACATAATTTTTTAATTTTTTTATTTTAATATTTTGTATAAAAAACGTCAAATTATTTGACATTTTTCTTCTTTTTAAATTATTTAATAATCATGTTTCATTTTCTTAATTATATAGTAAACATGTCACTTTTTAAAATTCCACCTTTTAAAAATTGGGCAATTTTTTTTTAAAAAGAGAACGTTAATTATCACAATTAGTAAAATGAGCCTATTTATTTAAAAATTTAAGAAGGAGCTAATTTGCCAATTATTTTGGCGCATTCAGAATGCGCAAAATATTTTGGCGCATTCTATCCAAGTAGGTTTGAGTGTTCATTTGCAAAGAGAGACAGAATGGTGTGTTCGGTGGAGAGTGAAAAGTGTTAGAAAGAGGATTTATTATTCTGTGCGGAGTTCGGACGGCGTCCGGAGACCAATAAAAATGCACCATGTCACCCCATTGCTCGGTACCGAGCTCGATACCCCTCAGTACCGCTGTGTACCCAACACTTAACCAGATGGGAGAACCGTCCAATATTTGCAAAGAATAATAGCTCTCAAGAAAGAGAAAAAGGTTGAGAGAGAGAATAATGCAATGTGTGGCTTGCCTCTCTCCTATAAAAAAATTATATATTATTTTTAATTATTAAAGAAGCTTTGTATGTTTAATCTTTTTTGACTAAAATTTTTCATGAAAAAGTAAACATATAAATTCTTAATTTAATCTAATTACGTTATAATTTTAAGTTATAAATTTTAATTAAATAAAGTTATAACTTATAAGTTATTAATTTATATAAATTAATAACATTATTTAAAAATTTAACTTAATTTAATATAATTACATTATATTTTTAAAATTTAATTTAATTTAATTTAATTTATATTTTAAATTAAATTTAAAACTTTATTTAAAATTATAACTAATTAATATTTATAGTCATAAATTTATATGATTTAAATATTTATTTCAATTTTAATTAATATTTATAACTATAAATTTAATTGATATTTATTAAAAACCATTTTAATATCTATGACTATAAGATTTAAATATTTATAAACTATAAGGCTTAAATATTTTAAATTATTATATTTATTTTAAAATAAATAAAATATAAATATAATACTAACTAAATTATGTAAATATTATAAAAAATTAATTTTAAAAACCCTACCGCTGCCTCTTTTCTCTTAACCAATCACTTTTTCTCTCTTTTTAAATGAACACGTATAAAATATTTGACCCTTATCCAAACATGCCAAAAATAATTACCGCATTCAAAATGTGTCAAAAGAATTGACAAATTGGTTCCTTCTTAAATTTTTAAATAAATCTGTTTCTTTTACTACGTGTGGTAATTAAGTAATACTTTTAAAGTTGCCCTTAAAATTTTTCCAAGACTCGGAGAGGGATAGAGATAGAGATAGAGATAGAGGAGAAATTATTAGGTTACAGAGTTGCGGACGGGAGAACCGTCCGCACACTAGTATAAACCGCGCTCTAGTATCGTTCGGTACCTCGGACGCTGGGTACGCTTGGTACCCTGTTCTGTGCGTACGGTTCTCATTCCCGTCGCACTCCGCACCTAATAATTTCTCGAGATAGAGAGGGGTCACGTCTCAACTCCTCCCTGACGTGACGCGAGTTGGTGAGAGAAACTGAGAAAGACATTACCCGACATTATATCTAGAAAAATTTTCGAACTAACACATTAATATTTAAATTATAAGATTAAGCATGACGCTTAAAAATTTAAATATAGGCAAATCACTCGTTTGAAAAGGCGACTTAGGTGCACCAGAGGATGACGTGGCAGCTTATTGTGGCTAATTAAGTCGCCCGTTTTCCCGTAAACGGGCGACTTAGGCTATTAAAAAAAAATATTCTACACTTATTGCTCACGAGTCCTGACTTGTTCTCCCTCCTACAAATTTTTTTTAATGGAAATCTATAGCGTCAACCACCGCGGCCTCTTACCCGCCAAAAAAGTTTGTTAGCTGTTTAGCAATTAGGCCGTTGCTAGAGATAAAATATTTTTAGATTAAATGAAGGTAATTTGGCAGCCATACACGCCTGATATTCAAGCACAGGGTCGCACAGATCTATCTGTCAGGGGAAGGACATTTTGGACTGCAACCAGTACTCTGATCAGTTGGAAGAGGTTGAGTGGCACTTGCGGATAGAGTACTACGATACAATTTGGATTATGCCCAAGAACTGACATCCAACCAATGGATCCAAGCTTCAAAAGAGTAGATGGTCGTGGGAAACAGACATGGACTGGATGTTGTACCACCAAGCACAATGTCATATGGGAGAGTAGGGTGGATACATAGTTACAGGGGACCTCCTGACACCAGCATAACACCTACTCGATTCATCACTACATACAACTTGGTACAAGCTCAATGGGCAACACCTTTACATGTTGAAGGCACCTGTTGACCTCCAACACAACGGCCCTATCCTTAAGCTCCCTCAGAGCGCCTTCTGGTAAGTTTAAAGTGAAGTATGCTATAAATTGTCTGAAACTAATTTCCTTTTTTCCTAAATATTAACATATTTCTTTTGTTAATTCAGAGGGATTTTTTCCTTGATACTGAACAAGCTTTGCACAACACTTCAATGGTACTGATGATACACAACAAACAGAGGGACATTAAACAACAATTGAGAGCTTTGTCGTGGTTTGCGTAGGCAGTTGTTATATTCAAGATCAAGGATATTTTGAGGAATAGAGGTGAGCATGATACACCATTCTCCATGACCGCAGGAACCTCTCAGCATTACAGTGGATATGCTGGACCGTCCTCTTATCCTGATAAGAGCCTCTGGGTAACCTCTTACAACAAGCCAGTTGCCAGCGGATTTGGATGCATACCTCACCCCAGATTTATACGAGCTCCATTCCATAGAGATGACATAGCTGAGGAAGAAGTTGACTGAGAGGAACATCACATGCTACGTCAAAGAGCGACACGACCGCCTCCACAACATTACACTCAGCACTGATCAATTGCACAGAGGCCACGTAGGCGACGCGTTAGTTCATCCTTTATGTATTTCAGTATGCTTATGTTAGGATTATTTAATTTCAGTATGCTATGTTATGGATCCTTTTATGTATTTCAGTATGCTTATGTTTATGCTTATGTATAGGGATTAAATTATCTAGTGGTCTTGACATGCTAATCATTAGCTTTAATGTTCAAATAAGATGAAATGAAGATTACTAGCAGTTATAATGATTTAATTTTATTTATGTACTAATTTCAATAAATTAAAATTTCACTTATAATGATTGAACTTTCAAAGAAGTTTAATAGCATTATACACAGGATATGTATAAGTCACGTGGCTTCATTTCAATTTAATCCAGAGAAAAGTCATATCCAAATTTAAATTTAATTTAAAATATTTTATCTCTCAACCGGCCTAATTGCTAAACAGCTAACGATTTTTTGGGCGGTAGGAGGCCGCGGTGTGTTGATTATCCATTTAAAAAAATTTTAGAGAGGAGAAAAAAACAAGTCAGACTCGTGAGCAATATGTGTGAATAAATTTTTTTTTTATTTATAGCCTAAGTCTCGCCGTTTAACGGGCGAAGCGCCTTATGGATTAAATATAACCATTTATTAGGCCCAACTCAGCATAACGGCTACAATCCTAGTCAGCATAAGTCGCTTTTAAACAGTGATTTTGCCTATATTTAATTTTTTTTAAACATGCTTAAATTGTTAATACAATTTTTAATCATGCTTTATTCTTAAAATTTTCTCTCTATATATATATGATATATATATATATATATATATATATATATATATATATATATATATATATATATATATATATATATATATATATAATATATATATAGAAGAGAGAAGAGAGAGAGAAAATACATTCTTCGCCGCTTCTTCCACCTACCAGCCGCCGGCCAACTCGACGTACAGCCTGCAGCTCAACCCCGACCTGCTCTGATTCTCGCAACCGACGTCGCCGGTTTATCCGCCGCACACCAACAATTTCTACGCAACTATCTCCCCCACAAATCACCAACCCAGTTGTGGCTTTCATCATCCCTCCTCATCTATCATAAATCGAGCACAAGCTCGTGAAAGCCTCTGCCAACTGCTGCCTGCATCTTTCTAAATTCTACCGATCCACAATGATCTACGACGTCATCTTCATCTCCATCATTTTCTATCAGTATCATCACCTATATCATCTGGTTAGTGTGGATTACTCTGTTTTGTCCCTCCACTTCAGCCCGAATACAATGCGAGACTGAAATTGGCAACTCTACGTGCAGTACTTGGCCTACGTTCACCAGTCAAGGATCCGCGAGGGTAACAACCCATTTTGCTTTCTATTGTCTAGCTGACTATGAGGAGGAGGGAAGGATAAGGCATTGAGGTTCTGCCGGAATGTGGACATTTATTTCATGCAACATGTGTGGATCCGTGGCTATGGCGCAACGTACATACTGTGTCCGGTGTGCCGGTCGTCGGGTGTGAATTTGGACATGCAGACCTTTTAGCGTGGTAAATCCAATTGATATTGAACATGCTTAGATATATACAAATATATACACATCTATAATTTATGATAGTAGAGTAATGCGTGCCGGTTTTACATAAAACATAAATATATAGGTTGGTTATTACTTTATTAGCATGTTGGTTGTGTGCTTAAGAATGTTAAAATATAAAATATATATATAGTTCTTTAGTGCTATTTGAAATAAATAAATTAAATGATATTAACGTTGATGTATAACAATATATCAACTTTTGCTTTTTTGGTTGGTCTGTTCCATCAAAAATGTTGTGATTTTTTATTTTCAATTCACTTCTTTGTATGTGACTAAGAATAATGTTTGATCATTGTATATGACTTGGGTTTGATAATAATTTTATCTTATGATTTATTTTTTTCAAATAAATATTAATAATTATAAATTAATGATCATTAATCTCAAGAAGCAAGAAGGATAATAATAAGAATAAATTAATTGATTGAATGGTTATTTTTCCTCTATATGTGCAAAACTTTATACAAAGAAGATATATGATGATGGCCATCAAGATGGCCTACACTAATTAATTTGAAGGCATTAGGAACATTACTATTATAATTGTTGATAGAGAGAAATGATTGATTATTAAGCCTAGATTTTAGAGCCAAATTTTGTATCTATCGAGTATTTGTTGTTGTGACATTAATGGAGCATACTCTTTTTTATGAACATTTTTCTTAATAGTGGGTGTTACTTCGCTGTCAGGGATAGGGATGTAAAGCTGAAATACATAACCTTGAATGGTAATATCTTTGCTAAGATTTGTTGTTGAAGGCCAGAAATTGTAGGAAACCGAACCCATAAGCGTAGACAGTGGTGCTTGACCTTTATATATCAGAAGAATTCAAAGGATTATCTTATTATCTAGTTAACTAATAGATTATAGAATATCTTGTTATAAGCTCGGTAAGTTCTTTATTAAACCTAGCTTTATATTTCAAATAAATCCATGATATTTTATATATATATTAATTTTAGTCTATTTATTATATTTAAATATATATAAATATAATAACTAGATTAATTATAATTTAATTTATTAATTTTAATAAAATAAAATAATAAAATAATAAATTGTCCATTATAAATTATCATAACATATTTAATTCATGAAATCTAATTTTCAGTATAAAAAATGTGTTAGCAGAGATATATAACAATAATTTTCTTTTTATATAAATATTAAGTTAGAAAGATTGTGTTCTTTTTGTATTAAATTATTGATCTTGTCAAAAAAAAAAAAAAAAATTCTTTAGTTGCAAGGAATTATATGTGCAAAATATGCAAAGTTTGGAAGAAGAGAAATAAGGGCCTTGAAGCTAAATTTATCATCTCTTATAAGGACCGACCAGCTACCAAAAAATTCTATCATTTAGAACCAGCAGGCCGAGGCTTAGAGCCATTACCAAATCCAGACAAAGAAATATCTAGGAGTTGAGGTTTTCAATACAGGCATGCTAGTAGAAATTCCACCGCTCAGCTATGCCATTTTCTATTGTTGGAAACTTGGAATGGCTCGTCTTTTGTAGTAATATAAATTATAAAATGATAAATCTTTATTTGATTGCTTTCATATATACAAATTGACCTATATAAAGGCAAGATAAAAAGCAATAATGGAAATATATAAAATAAAATATTCTCATTAATGAAAAAATATTACATGAATAAATAATATATATTCTTACTATAAATTTTATATGACAATGACTAAATCAAATAACTCTTGGTTCACTATAAGTAAAATGCTAAATACTGATGGAAATTTTAGGACGAAAATTCAGACTGATTTTCGAAGGGTTTCTAAAGAATTTTTGGGTGGAATTTTAAATTTTTTTTTAAAATTAACTAATTAATTAACTTATATTAATTAATTAACTAATATAAATTTATTAATTTATTAATTAACTAATAATTTAATTTAAGTAATTAACTAATTAAGTAATATTTATTTTTTTATTATTAATCTTAATATTCTATGAATTTTTACTTAGTAGGATTTATTTGCCTCGATGTAAGGAATCTATATCTTATTTTTTATTTCAATAATATTATGTTTTTGATATTTTTTGTCAAATTTGTATTTTTGTTACTAAAAAATGTGAATAATTTAATATTTAAACAATTTTAACTGTATATCTTTTTATATATTATAAATATCGAGATTATAAATATTTTGAGTATATTTTTTAAAAAATTCTATGATTATTTCAAAAAAATAATAATTTATGCCTACTCTGAAATTTATTTTGACATCTAAATATAATTCATTAGTTCAATCAAAGCTTGTGAATATTGTTATATACATTCCCTAGTTATTTAGTTAATTTTTAAAAATATGAATTTTTACTCATTAGGATTTTCTATTTCCTACTGTCAGGACATTTTGACACTTTCTAAATTAAGCTGAATTATATTTTATTTACTGTAATGCATTAGAAATGAATGTGAATATATAAACATGTAATAGCTGGTCACCATCACTATTATAGTATTGTGATAATAATATGTGTGTAGGGGAAAATAAATAAAGATGGATTATTCACTAACGTTAGTTGGACACTAATTAACTGTATATATAGGATGGTGGGTTGATGAGCTTTCTTTTAAATATTATAGTCGGGTGTTATCATCTACTGATTCACATGATACTGATTGAGATTTATAAGAAGATGATTATTGTACCGACAGACAATGAGTAACGACTTTATTTATTGAGCCAATGGGTTTTTGATATTAACATTGATATTAGAAAAACTTCATTTTATCCATGACGTACTTGTTTAATACGATTATTAATGCATGCTACTAAATCAATGCCACTGTATGACTTTACTATCACTTACACCTATGATGCCGATGTTACTACTATTCTACTGTTATTAATATGTTGATCACATGATATATATTGAGCACGCGCAGTGGACACTAAAATTGAGTTGACACTAATATGATATTCTGAGCATGTGATACACATATACGTACAATTATTTTTATATGATTTTAGTATATATATTAACATGATTTTTAACAGTCATTATCGATATTTTAATTTGATATTTTATATGATTTCTCTATTGATTGTAGTATTTATACGACGATTTTTTTAGTGATTCAACACCTATACCAATTTACTGATTTATTTAGAGGATCAGGAGTATGAGATTGATCAGAATTTCTCACATTTTGTTTATCTATTTTTTATACTTAGGATAGTGTAGTTATAATATGATTGTATAAATCCAAAGTAGTATATATGATTTTTAGGAATGAATATAAATGTATATATTGATGTATTGTTAACTTTTTTGTTGGTATTTATATTGATAAAAAATTAAATAGCTCTAATTGTAATTTATTAAAAAAATAAAATAATGATTCTTCTAAATTAAATTCTGGGGCATCATACACAAATACACACACAAGTGCTAGAATGAGCAACATAGGGTATATTAGTGAGGGAGGAGGGCCTATGTAAGTATATAAATTTACAATATTGAGAAAAATTTTTAAGTGGAGATTATATAATGATTAATCTTATGTTAGATTTTATAGGATGAGTATATATGGTTTCAAGAGAGCCAAGCTGTAGCTAGGGGAGTCAATTTTTGACACGACTCAAATCCGACTCAGAAAAATCCGGGTTCGGGTCAACTCGAACCTGAAACGGATCGGGTTCGGGTTCAACAAATCAACCCGTTTTAAAAATCGGGTCAGGTTCGGGTTGACCCAGCAACCCAAAATTGACACGAAAACTCATTTCTGACCTGAAAACCCAAGATTGACCCATTTTGACCCGAAAACCCATGATTGACCCGATTTTGACCTGAAAACTAGCAATTTTAGGTCAACCCCGGGTCATTCGTGTCGGGTCGGGTTGACCCGGACCCGAATCGAGCAGAGTTCGGGTTGACCCGAATAGTGCTGGGTCAGTTTCATGTTCGACTCGAATCCGACCCGTTGACCCGAATTGACACCCCTAGTAATGAGAGATGCTTTGGGGGTTCAGGAGATATTTCTGACTATTGTAAAGGGTAGGCGGAATATAAAAAGGGTGATTTTATGGGTTATGCTCACAGGCCAATGCAAAAGAGGGATAACCCATTGGTGTCTCCAACTACTATACAAATAATCATTAGAGTTTGTATAGCCAATATGTGGCTAACCAGACATTAATAGAGTTAAAGCATGTCCAAAAATCATAAGTGGTCAAGCACATAAAGATATTAGATGAGCTTCAAAGATTGAGAGTGTATATTAGTGGAAATCAGCCGACGCTTGTATCGATCGAGTAGGAGAGTGATGACATAAATTCTGATTAGATTGTCTTTACTTTTTTATGATTTTTTCTTTTTATGATGTATAAGAACTATATTTATTCAGCATTTATTGTAGCATTAACATTATATTATTGTAGAGAAGTTATAAATAATTTATGCAATATATTTATTATAACAGTGTTGTAAGCAATGTTTTTTGAAATAATAGCATATTTAATCATTACTAAAAAAATGCTTGAATTATGATTATTATAAAGCTGACTAATTGACATAAGGTGTTTATTTATTATTTTTTGTTTATGGTACATGTTTGTGGTGTACGTATTTGTGGCAAAAATTTTGTCGCAAAGTATGATATAAAGAATTTTCATGAGATTTGTGGTGAAAATGCCTGCCGTAAATTGCGGAAAAAATTCTATTGCAATTTATGGCGGAATTTTCCCCAAACATGCCGCTATGAATTGTGATGGTTTTATAGTGCCAATATCCACAGTACGTTTACGACACAAATTTTCTCCACAATTTACGATGAAATTTTCGACTGACAGCTATAACAAAAATGCTATTTTATGGAGTTCAAAATCGATCCGTTGTACATCGATTGTATATCCGCTACAAAATATTTGCAATAGTTTTTTTCTACACGACCGCTCTCCTTGTTCTGATCTCCCTTGTCAATCACAAACCCCTCAAGTTGAGACTTCATTAAGTCACCATGAGTCCTCTCTCTTCTAGTATCCATAGTCTAACCTTGATTAAAGATATTTATATGTATTCTACTGGTATGCCAAAATAGAATAATATAAAATGAAAAATATTAATTTAGCACATAGAAGTTTCTTTGAGCTATATGCTGATTTAATAATTCTTCGATCGTTATCTTTCTTCCCTTTATTTTGTATTGCTTGAGAGTTATGCGCTGATGCGATTAATAGTTTGAAGCTGGAAATGGATACAGGTTTGAGTTGGTGGAGATGTAGGATTTCATTTATCTGTCATTATCAGCTGCTTTATTTGTAGGATTATATCTGAGTTATTTATATGTTCTTGTTGCGTCCAGGAGTATTCGCGGCGGTAGAGATATATAAAATTTATCGTCTTAGCGTTGTACGAAAATCCGGCACGCAACAGATAAGTAGAGAGGGTTTAGCATTTATGAGACACCAAGATTTTTACGTGGAAAACCCCTGAAAAGGGGGAAAAACCACGGGGCCTAGCCCAGTTTGAATAAATCCACTAGTATTTGCAGTCGATTACAAATGAGGCCCTTCTTTGGGAGAAAGCTTTAACTTGATGTACATCTTATAGAGTACATTACATGACGTAAATACAGAGAGTCACTATTGACATGTTTGTTTGGTCGGCAGGGCCGTAATCGGTAGGAGACCTGGGGTCTGGACGACCGTTGTCTGGTGATGTAGGTCGGAAAGACTATAGTCTGCAGACAACGTAAGTCAGGAGGACCGTAGTCGGCGGGTGACAGAGGTCAGAAAGACTGTAGTTGCCTTGCGAGGGAGGTTGGAAAGACTGTGTCTGACGATGAATGTCAGAAGAACGGCGTCAGGTAGAAGTCCAACCATGGAAGGAAATCCATCTTCGCATAGATGTATAGAGGAGTCCGATAACTGGTAGAAGTCCGACGTCGGGTAAAAACTTGGCGGAGAGTGAATGTTCGACGTCGGGTAGAAGTCCGACGTCTGTTGGTGGCAGAAGGGAACTCCGGCTTCGCTTGGGCGGAGTTTTGGCGTTAAGAGGGAACTCTGTTATTAATTGGGAAGGATTTCAGCATCACGTGAAAGTTGTGCAGAATTCCTGCGTTTCCTTAAAATCCGGCAGAGTTCCGGTGTCTTCAAGCGGCGAGAAGAGCTTCGGCGGTGGTCGAGGAGTTTCTTCCTTCTCCTCCTTCTCTTCTTCTTCTCTCTCTTCCCTTGAGTCCTCTTTATGTAGAATGAGGGCTCTATTTATAATTTTTCTGGAGTAGTATAGCCCGTAAATAGGCGTGAGATCAGGGGCGAATTGGGAGTGTTTTGAATGGACGGCCTATATCGAATCTTTTGATTATGAGCCGTTCGTTGGGCATTTGAAGGCCTTAATGATGTCGGAATTCGGCGATCTTGGGCTCGTTGGATTCGTCTCGTCGAGCCGTTCGATTCTAGTATAAGCTCGTCAAAATTAGAGACCGTTTGGTAACTCAAATTGTAGTTTGAACCATCTAACAGCACTTTGAGCCCTTGATTCGGACTCATTTGGGCTCGGATTGGGTTGATCTTGGTGTCGTTGGGTTCATATTTTCGAGACGCTCAATTTGACTATAAACTTGCTGAAATCGGAGTTCGGGTGCTCCCGGAATTAATTTTTGAAGTTTACAACTAATTTTTGCCTCGAGATTCATGCCCGATTAAGCTAATTTTGTGATGCCATAACAGTTCTGATGAAGCAGAAACAAAAAATTTATAGTGATGGGGACGGTGATGGAAACAATGTAATATACATACAGATAAAATAAAACAAACTAGCATACAAAATGGAGTCGAGGAAAGCGAAAGGGGGCGAAGGGCCTTGTGGGGAATCCAGAAGAACGGTGACAATTATTTACTTATTTATTTTATTTCTATCCGTTCCCAGGATGCTTGGTTTGAGGGGACATGTTAATACAAGCTGTACACGTCAGCAGGGTCTCATTAATTGGTCTTAGTTTATTTCTCATTTTTTTTCCCAAAAAAAAAAGTTTATTTCTCATTTCTTGATGTATTAACTAATAGCCTGGAGGCTATATATAGATAGGCTGAGTTCTGTACAAGCATTAAACATAATTCCAAGTTACTTTTCCTCTTTTCTTTATCTCGTTTCCATCTTGGGCACACCGCTCACAGATACACCTCCGACAAGCTGCCGGCCAACTCGACGTCCAGCCTGCAGATCAACCTCGACCTGCTCCTATTCCCGCAACCGCCTTCGTCGCCGGTTCATCCGCTGCTCACCCACAAATCACCAACCCAGCTGTGGGCTTTCATCATCCCTCCTCATCTATCCATAAATCGAGCAAGAGCTCGTGAAACAATCTCTGCCAACTGCTTGCATCTTCTAAATTCTACCAACTCCACAATGATCTACGACATCATCTTCATCCCCATCATTTTCCTTATCAGTATCATCACCTACATCATCTGGTTAGTGTGGCATTACTCTGTTGTTGCCCCTCCCCTTCAGCCCGAATACAATGCCGAGACTGAATTCGACAACACTACGCTTAGTACTTGGCCTACGCTCACCTACACTGAAGCCAAGAGTCAGGATCCGCGAGCGGTCAACTCCATTTGCTGCTCTATTTGTCTTGCTGACTATGAGGAGGAGAAGCGCGAGGATAAGGCATTGAGGCTTCTGCCGGAATGTGGACATTTATTTCATGCAACATGTGTTGATTCGTGGCTATGGCGGCGACATACTTGCCCGGTGTGCCGATCGTCGATGGTGTATTTGGACATGCAGACCTCTTTAGCCGTGGTAAATCCAATTGATATTGAACAGGCTTAGATATATACAAATATGATACACATCTATAATGTATGATAGTAGAGTAATGTGTGCCGGTTTTACATAAAACATAAATATATAGGTTGGTTATTAGTTTATTAGCATGTTTGGTTGTGTGCTAAAGAATTAATGTTAAAAATCATCCTTGCAAAAATATTGTGATTTTTTTTTTTCAATTCACTTTCTTGTATGTGACTAAGAATAATTAATGTTTAACCATTATGTATGACTTGAGATTGATAATATTTTTATCTTATGATTTTTGTTTTTTTTCAAATAAATATAATATAATTATATATTAATGATCATTAAACTCAAGAAGCGAGAAGGACAATAATAAGATTAAAATTATCATTTTTTTTAATTATTTTGACAAACTTTATAATAAACATCTTCGCAAAGAAAAAAAAAACTGAGTTGATACATTCTAATTAATTTTGTAACATAATTAATATCAAAATTATTTTATTTAATTTGAAATTATTAAAACCTAAATTTTGATTAATTATTCATATGGCATATAATCAATCAGTAGGCAGCAATATTAATTACTGAACTTTTCTTAATTATTCGTTGTTAGAGATCGAAGATAGGTAAGAGGAGACGAGGGATCTAAGCATTCGGCCAGGGTGTTTGCCGCTTGTCAAAGTCGATGAGATGGTTCTGATGTAGTGGATCATCGGAAGATGCGACCTGCAAGAAGGATTTGGGATTTTCTCAATCCAGGGAAGAAGAAGAAGCTTTCCAAAGGGATAATATCATTCAATGGCCCTTTTCCTACTACAATGCACTCATATTTATAAAACTGAAAGAGTTTTCTAGAAACTAGATAAGATGTTCCTAAGGAGAACAATTCTAGCTTAAAATGCACCGCATCATTCTCCCCTTACGTAAAAAGAACAATTCTAATAATACACGAAAAAGGGAAGAATGATAACGATGGAAGAATTATTAAATCAGCATATAGCTCAAAGAAACTTCCATGTGCTAAATTAATATTTTTCATTTTATATTATTCTATTTTGGCATATGAGTGGAATATAGTATAGAATAATACATAATGAAAATATTAGATTAGCATATAAAACTTTAATAAGCTTGCCTGATTTAATAATCTTTATGTTATTTTTTAGATCATTTTTAGGAAAAAAATATTTTGTGCTGACACCGGACGACGTCCAAAAGCCAATTAGAATCTGTCACGTTATTATTATTTTTTTTATACCGATGCTGTGTATTGTTGCGTACTGATTGGCCTGTAAACCGTCCGGTGTCCACGCCAAATAATTTCTCAATTTTTAGGTTGTCAGAACTATTGCAAGGAGTAAGACTAAGAGAGCAACAAATGAACGCTGCACTCCCACCAACCTTCTTCCACCTACGAAGAGGTCGTTGTTCTGGTCTTCTGGATGGCTGATGACATCATGACAATGGAGATCAAAATTATTTCCTTGTTTGCTAGGTTTTTTTTTTTCTCCATATTTTCAATGAAAATTGTTTGCTAGTAGAATTATCCTAATGCCACCAGCCGAGCGTTCGGTCTTATTTTATTGTCATCTTTCTTGGAGGATCTTTTCATCATAGTTTTCAATATGGTAGGTATTGTGATAGACGAAGGAGCACAAAGGTCATGAGTTAAAGTTAGTGGGCTGACTTGTACTTTTCTCTGGTGGATGTTTAAGGACAATGTTAGGTTCAAGGTTTCCTATTTTGTGATATTCTATTTTTTAAAAACTAGTTCTAAACTCTACATGCTAGAGTTGGACGTAAGGTCCTCCATTTTCGGATTTTCCCTTTCAAACATGATATGTCATCCTTAAAATTACATTGTGGGTTTGATAAAGGTATCCATTTCGAGTAACCACCTCGAAAATTCAAGACAGCTATATAAAAACTAGATATTTTGTGAGTGCTATATAAACACAATTATAGCTAGCAACAAACTAGAAAGTTGTAAAGTCCATCGAGATGATTAAAATTGATGGCTTATAAATATAACTCAGATCATAAAAAACAAAGATATTACCAAAATACAGAGATCTGTGATAAACAAAGAAAAGAAGGAATTCGATGCAATTATTTTCTTTTGAATGATATGCAAATGCAATGACATATCATCTTTTATTTATGTTACTGCGTAAGGATAAAGATATTATAGATCATAAAAAATCAAAAGTTGCATACAGTTAAATGAAAGCTTGTCTTTCAATATTTTATTTTTAATTTATTATCAGTTAATTATATTCAAACTTCTAACAAATCATAAAATATTTTTAGAAATTTTTTCATAACTTCAAAACAAGATAAATATTGTATATACAATGTGAAATCTTTGTAACATCAATTATTATTTCTCATTTGATAATACTTTAGATGCATATAATTAAACGTATTTTCATATAATATTTTCTCTCTCATTATCTAATAATTCAAGAATGCATGATATTTAAAAATATAGCTAAAATTTAATGTGTGCATCATATGCATGTACATTTTGCTAGTCTGATTAAAAAATGTTATGGTATTGATCGGATCCTTACTAATGCAAGTTGCAAAGAGATTCAAATACTATACATAAGTTTCTTAAGAAAAATACTTACGCTATGACAAATATTTTATCAATGGATTCACTTAGTAACTATTTATGCAACTAGGGCTGAAACATAATAATATAAGAAATTATGTAAACTAAACTAACCTCTAGCAATACAATAGTAAGTATTTTTCTTAACCAAGAAGAGGCTAACAGTGATGAAAGTTAATGCTTATGGTAGCTGAGCAGGCATAACATTATTAGATCTCCAAAAAATGGTCATACATCATGTTGGCTTCCATCATTCCTTGGAAAGATCCTCCAAGATTTGCATGCTCTCACACGAGTAGTCATCTTGGGTAGAAAATAAACAAAGATGGAAAACAATATTTTCAATGTGTAATGCGATATACAAAAGTTCCTTTGAGAGTTATGTACTCTCTTCCTTATGTAATTATCACAGCTCAACCCAACCAAACAAGTCCTACATTATTGAGTCGTGACAGACAAATTCTAAGATCTAATTTTTAAAATATTTCAAAATTATTTTTTCAATTTAAACTTTAAAATCAACTATAGCCTAAAGAGATACTAAAAACATCTATATTATTGTAAATAAACAAATCCACAAGACCTCTTTTTATTTCATCAAAATGTGTCAATATTATAATACATGGCTACATAATAGAGAACATAGCAAAATAAAAGCTAATCATGATTGTACAAAAATCAAAATAGAGAAATATCTATAAATACAGATTAGATCAAGAACAATTAATCAGCAAGCTCCTTTCCTTTTCCAAATCCTAAAAATTAGAATCAAAATTATAGTGAGCATAAATAGCTCAGCAGATCTCAAGCACAAACCTAAATTTCCATAATAAAATTATTAACCATTTTCAACATATTTAAAAAACAGTTAAAAATGTAATTTATTTATTTTATTTCTTTTATCTTTAAATTAATATCATCTGCAAGCTTTCACAATCCATCTAAGTGCACTTTATTATTTTATTTGTATAAACAATAATTTTTAAATTATTATCATCAATAAATAAAAATGATTTATTTTTTAAATTGAATAACATATTTATGATATTTTTATATAAGTAAAACATGATAAAGTTTTTTTTTTTTGGGACATTTAAAAACATGATAAAGTAGCTTGAGGTGTTATTCACTGTCTCTGTCTTAACAGTAATGTTTAGATATTTTGTTGATTAAAATTGTAAAAAAAGAATAATCTTGAGACTAATTACCAATAAAAAAGCGAATAATTAATCATATAATTACGGATCAAATGAGATTTAGTTACCTGCCTAATCAACTTTCTAAATAATACAGGTGATCTGTACAGCTTTTTAATTGGACCAACAATTTTTATAATATGTATTTATTTTTAGATAAAACAAAGAAATTAATTAAAGAAAGATGACAATAAAATAAGACCGAACGCTCGGCTGGTGGCATTTGGATAATTCTACTAGCAAACAATTTTCATTGAAAATATGGAGAAAAAAAAACCTAGCAAACAAGGAAATAATTTTGATCTCCATTGTCATGATGTCATCAGCCATCCAGAAGACCAGAACAACGACCTCTTTGTAGGTGGAAGAAGGTTGGTGGGAGTGCAGCGTTCATTTGTTGCTCTCTTAGTCTTACTCCTTGCAATAGTTCTGACAGCCTAAAAATTTGGAATGAAATTAATTTGGGCGGTGGACAACCGGATGGTTTACAGGCCAATCAGTACGCAAACAATACCACAGCAATATATAAAAAAAAAAATTATAATAACGTGACAGATTCTGATTGGCTTTTGGACGTCGTTCGGTGTCAGCACAAAATATTTTTTTTCCTAAAAATGATTAAAAATAACATAAAAGATTATTAAATCAAGGCAAGCTTTATTAAAGTTTTTATATGCTAATCTAATATTTTCATTATGTATTATTCTTGATACGGCATCACAAAAATTATCTTGATTCGGGCCACGAATCTCGAGGCAAAGCTAGTTGGAAAACTTCAAAAAATTAATTTTTGGGAGCACCCAAACTCCGATTTCAGCGAGCTTACATTCAAAATGAGCGGTCTCGGAAAATACAAACCCCAACGACACCAAGATCAACCCAATCCAAGCCCAAATGAGTCCGATTAAGGGCTCAAAAGCGCTATTGGAAAGGTTCAAACAGCAATTTGAGTTACCAAACGGTCTTCGCGATTTTGACGAACTTATACTCGAATCGAACGGCTCCGACGAGACATCCAACGAGCCAAGATCGCTGAATTCCGAACATCATTAAGGCATTCAAATGCCCAACGAACGGTGCATGATCAAAGGATTCCAGATATTGGCCGTCCATTATCAAAACACTCCCAATTCGCCCCTGATCTCACGCCTATTTACGGCCTATGCCACTCCAGAAAAACTATAAATAGAGCCCTCATTCTACACCAAAGGGGCTCAAGTGAAGAGAGAGAAGAAGAAGAGGAGAAAGAGGAAAAAAAGATTCCTCACCTTCTGACCACGCCGGAGTTCTTCCTGCCGCCTGAAGACGCCGGAACTCACTTGCCGGATATTGGGGAGAACGCCCAAGTGAAGCCGGAGTTCTCCTCTGCCACCAAAGACGTCAAACTTCTACCCGACGTCGGACCTTCACTCTTCGCCAAGTTTCTAGCCGACGCCGGTTATCGGACTTCGCTGGACGTCTATGCGAAGATGCATTTCTTTCCATTGTTGTACTTCTACCTGACGCTGTCCTACTGATCTTCGTCGTCAGACTACAGTCCTTCTGACCTCCGTCGCCAGCCGATCGACTACGGTCCTCCTGACTTATGTCGCCCGCCGATTACAGTCTTTCCGACCTCCATCGCCCGCCGACTACGGTCCTCCTGACTTACGTCGCCCGCCGACTACAGTCCTCCGTCGCCAGCTGACTACGGTCCTCCTGACCTACGTCGCCCGCCGACTACGGTGCTTCCGACCAAACGAACATGTTAACAATGACTCTTTGTATTTACATCATGTGATGTACTCCATAAGATGTACATCAAGTTAAGGCCTTCTCCCAAGGAAGGGCCTCATTTGTAATCGACTGCAAATACTAGTGGATTCATTCAAGCTGGGTTAGGCCCCGTGGTTTTTCCCCCTTTTACAGTGGTTTTCCACGTAAAAATCTTGGTGTCTCATAAATGCTAGACTCTCTCTCCTTATCTGATTGCGTGCCGGATTTTCGTACAACGCTAAGACGATAAACTTTATATTTCTCTACCGCCGCGAATACTCCTGGACGCAACAGTTTGGCGCCGTCTGTGGGAACGTGGTTCCCGACTGGGGGGCAACTTTTGCTCTAATCTCAAAAGTTCACACATAGCATCAATATCATAAGAAGCAGATGCGGACTGGGGGGCAACTTTGACTCAAACCATGGTCAAATAGATCTTACAATACCTTCAACATCAAGTTGATATTTCAGGAATATCCGAGCAAATGTAAGGATACTTCCAATCAATTACAAGCCTTATACAGTCCCCTGCTAGACTTCTACTCCTTGGACAAAGTCTTAATCTCAACCTCAAAAAGGTAGTAACAGTCTAAAGATAGACCATTCTTCACCTCTGATTCGGGATATACGCGACGTTCGCCCCCTCCTAATCAAAGCAAAATCAATCCCAGGGGGATTCAATTTGACCCCTTCCACACAGGTTAACGTCGTCGAGCAAAGGCTCCGACATACAATCTCGGAAAGGTCTCACATCATTGGTGGATTCTCTCGGTCTCTTCCACACAGGTTAACGTCGTCGAACAAATGTTCCGACATACAATCTCGGATAGGTCTCACATCCTTGGTGGATTCTCCTGACCTCATCCACATAGGTTAACGTCGTCGAGCAGGGCTCCGACATATAACCTTGGATAGGTCTTAAATCCTTGGTGGATTCTCCCGACCTCTTCCACACAGGTTAACGTTGTCGAGCAAAGGCTCCGTCATACAACCTCGGAAAGGTCTTACATCCTTGGTGGATTCTCCCGACCTCTTCCACACAGGTTAACATCGTCGAGCAAAGGCTCCGACATACAATCTCGGATAGGTCTCACATTCTTGGTGGATTCTCCTGATCTCTTCCATACAGGTTAACGTCATCGAGCAAAGGATCTGACATGCAACCTCGGATAGGTCTTACATCATTGGTGGATCCAATATCGGTTAACATCATTGAGCAAAGGCTTTGACAAACAACCTCGGATAGATTATACATCCTTGGTTAACGTCACTAGAATGCCGTCAATCGATTTCCATCGAACTTCTGCACAAAGTTAAATTTCTACTCGATGTTGAATTTCCTCCTATTGTTAAATTTTTGCCTTGCAGGACTTTCGTTGGAATTCTACCTAATGCTATACTTCTACCCGGCATTGTACTTCTGTGTGCCGTTGGACTACTACCCGTCGTCGGACTTTTGCTCGTCGACGAATTTTCGTCGGTCTTCTACCCGAAGTTATGCTTCTACCCGACGTCGGACTCCTCCCTGTCGTCGGACTTCTGCTCGTTAGCGAACTTCTACCCGACGTCGGACTTCTGCTCGTCAGCAGACTTCTACCTGACGTCAGATTTCTGCTCGTCAGTGGACTTCTACCTGACGTCAGATTTCTGCTTGTTAGCGTACTTCTACCCGACGTCGGACTTCTGCTCGTCAGCAGACTCCTACTCGTCGTCGGACTTTTGCTCGTCGACGAACTTTCATTGGTCTTCTGCCCAAGGCCTTACTTCTACCCTACGTCGGACTTCACCTTGTCCTCGGACTTCTACTCGTCAGCGGACGTCTACTCGTCGTCGGACTTCTGCCCGTCGACGAATTTTCATCGGTCTTCTGCCCAAGGCCGTACTTCTACCTGACGTCGGACTTCTCCCTGTCGTCGGATTTCTGCTCGTCAGCGGACTTCTACCCGACGTCGGACTTCTGCTCGTCAGCGGACTCCTACTCGTCATTGGACTTTTGCTCGTCGACGAACTTTCATCGGTCTTCTGCCCGAGGCCATACTTCTACCCGACGTCAGACTTCTCCTTGTCGTCGGACTTCTACCCGACGTCAGACTTATGCTCATCAGCAGACTTCTACCTGACGTTGGACTTCTGCTCGTCAGCGGACTCCTACTCGTCGTCGGACTTTTGCTCATCGACGAACTTTCATCTTCTGCCCAAGGCCGTACTTCTACCCGACGTCGGACTTCACCTTATCCTCGGACTTCTACTCTTCAGCGGACGTCTACTCGTCATCGGACTTCTGTCCGTCGACGAATTTTCATCGGTCTTCTGCCCAAGGCCGTACTTTTACCTGACGTCGGACTTCTCCCTGTCGTCGGATTTCTGCTCGTCAGCGGACTTCTACCCTACGTCGGACATCTGCTCGTCAGTGGACTTCTACTCATCGTCAGACTTTTGCTCGTCGACGAACTTTTATCGGTCTTCTGTCCGAGGCCGTACTTCTACCCGACGTTGGACTTCTCCTTGTCGTCGGACTTCTACCCGACGTCGGACTTCTCCCTGTCGTCTGACTTCTGCTCGTCAGCAGACTTCTGCTCGTCGTCAGACTTCTGCTCGTCGACAAACTTTCGTCGGTCTTTTACCCGACGTTGAACTTCTTCTCATCGACGAACTTTCATCGGTCTTTTACCCGACGTTTGACTTCTCCCCATCATCAGACTTCTGCTCATCAGCGGACTTCTACTCGTTGACGAACTTTCGTCGGTCTTCTACCCGACGTTGAACTTCTACTCGTCGTCAGACATCTGCTCGTCGAGGAACTTTCGTCGGTCTTCTACCTGAAATTGAACTTCTACCCAACGTCGGACTTCTCCTTGTCGTCGGGCTTCTGCTCGTCAACGGACTACAACTAGACATTGGCTTCTCGCTCGACTGCTACTTGCAACGCACACTCGAACTCTCTCATTTGGCTCCACACTCGATCGTTGACTGCTAATGGGCTTCAACTCGATCGTCCATCGCTAGTAAACTTCATCTCAAATGGCATTAAAAATCTCGTAACTCCTACGCGCGAGGAGGGGCGCTAATTCGAGCAGGGGAAATTTCCCGCTCGCAAATAGCGGAAGCCTCAACCGCCAGAAAGCCGTGGGGGAAGAAAGAGAAATCCCGTAACTCCTGTGCGCGAGGAGGGGCGCTAATTCGAGCAGGGGAAATTTCTCGTTCGTAAATAGCGGAAGCCTCAACCGCCAGAAAGCCGTGGGGGAAGAAAGAGAAATCCCGTAACTCCTGCGCACGAAGAGGGGCGCTAATTCGAGCAGCGGAAGTTTCCTACTCAAAAATAGCGGAAGCCTCAGCCGCTAGAGAGCCAGAGGGAGAAAGAAAGAGAAGAGGCAATTTTTCTAAAGGCCTAGGGGGCCAATTTATAGGTTTTTGAAGAGAAAGGGGAAAGTTTCTAGGGTTTCTAAATTTTCAAAATTTTCTAAAATTTTATCGGAATTTTTTGAATTTTTTTCGGATTTTTTTGGAATTTTTTGGGATTTTTTGAAATTTTGTGGGCCCCACAGAAATTAAAAAAAAATTCAAAAAGAAGAAACTGCCAGCCAGTAACCGCGCTCCCCAAGGGGCGAGCCTGTTCACGTGGCACGCTCGCCGGCGCCACTGGCGGCAGACGGCGGCCAGCCGACCCGGCCGCCTATGCCTGTCCGGCGCCACTGGCGGCAGACGGCGGCCAGCCGACTCGGCCGCCTATGCGTGTCCGGGCCCGATTTTCGGCCCGGTCGGTTCGATTTGGACATTTTTGGGGTCCCCAGACTCTTTTTTTCGACGTTCCGGACTCAATTTCGTCGCTTTCGAAACTCAATGGGGCCTCTACAATCAAGTTTGAGCAAATGTTCAACTTTTGGAACATAATTTTTTGCGATTCGGCCAATGTAAAAGTTTGGAACAAGTATTGAGCTTCGATGTCCGAAAATATGGGGCAACTGATACGACATCACAAAAATTATCTTGATCGGGCACGAATCTCGAGGCAAAAGCTAGTTGGAAACTTCAAAAATTAATTTTGGGAGCACCCAAACTCGGATTTCAGCGAGCTTACAGTAAAACTGAGCGACTCGGAAGTACGAACCCAACGACACCAAGATCAATCCAATCCGAGCCCATATGAGTCCGAATTAAGGGTTCAAAGCGATGTTGGAAGGTTCAAACAGCAATTTGAGTTACCAAACGGTCTCCGATTTTGATGAGCTTATACCCGAATCGAACGGCTCGACGAGACGAATCCAACGAGCCCAAGATCGCCAAATTCCAACATCATTAAGACCTTCAAATTAGGGGTGTCAATTCGGGTCAATGGGTCGGGTTCGGGTCGAACCCAGAACTGACCCGACACTATTCGGGTCAACCCGAACCCGACCCATTTTTAAAAATGGGTCAGGTTTCCGGACCTGAACCCGACCCGATTCGGGTCCGGGTCAACCCGACCCGACACGAATGACACGGAATTGACCCAAAATTGCTAGTTTTTGGGTCAAAAATCGGGTCAATCTTCGTTTTTCGGGTCAAAATCGGGTCAAAATTGGTCAAACTCGGATTTTCGGGTCAAATATGAGTTTTCGTGTCACTTTCGGGTCAATTTCGTGTTTCCGTGTCAACCCGAACCTGACCCGATTTTTAAAACGGGTTGATTTCTTCAACCCGAACCCAACCCGTTTCGGGTTTGGGTTGACCTGAACCCGGATTTTTTCGGGCCGGGTTTAGGTCGTGTTTCGTGTCGTGTCAAAAATTGACACCCCTACTTCAAATGCCCAACGAACGGTGCATGATGAAAGGATTCAATATTGGCCGTCCATTCAAAACACTCCCAATTCGCCCCTGATCTCACGCCTATTTACGGGCTATGCCACTTCAGAAAAACTATAAATAGAGCCCTCATTCTACACCAAAGGGGCTCAAGTGAAGAGAGTGAAGAAGAAGAGGAGAAAGGGGAAAAGGAGATTCCTCACCTCCTCGACCACCGCCGGAGTTCTTCCTGCCACCTGAAGACGCCGGAACTCTACCGGATATTGGGGAGAACGCCAGAATTCTACCCAACTTCCATGGGATGCTGAAATTCTTCCCAATTTACAAGAGAGTTCCCTCCTAACGCCGAAACTCCGCCCAAGTGAAGACGAAGTTTTCCTCTGCCATCAAAGACGTCGGACTTCTACCCGACGTCGGCCTTCACTCTTCTCCAAGTTTCTACCCGACGCCGGACTTCTACCGGTTATCGGACTTCGCTGGACGTCTATGCGAAGATGCATTTCTTTCCATTGATGGACTTCTACCTGACACTGTCCTACTGATCTTCGTCGTCAGACTACAGTCCTTCTGACCTCC
>NW_021319809.1:867575-910497 GCF_001605985.2 Dendrobium catenatum | reverse complement strand
ACTCGGTATTGGGTCTTTAAATGATGGTATTCTTCATTATTGTTTGCTATTGCTCGGTATTTGCTCGGTACAACTCGTTTTTTGGCGGGAATTTGCCTCCGACCGGATGTTCCTCTACGTCCGGTCGGAGGACGTAATAATTGTTCGTTCTCCGCCACCTTCGTCAACATCCTGGCTTGGAACCATCTCATCGACTTTGGCAAGCGGCAAGCACCCTGGCCGAATGCTTAGATCCCTCGTCTCCTCTTACCTATCTTCGATCTCTAACAACGAATAATTAAGAAAAGTTCAGTAATTAATATTGCTGCCTACTGATTGATTATATGCCATATGAATAATTAATCAAAATTTAGGTTTTAATAATTTCAAATTAAATAAAATAATTTTGAGATTAATTATGTTACAAAATTAATTAGAATGTATCAACTCAGTTTTTTTTTTCTTTGCGAAGATATTTATTATAAAGTTTGTCAAAATAATTAAAAAAAATGATAATTTTAATCTTATTATTATCCTTCTCGCTTCTTGAGTTTAATGATCATTAATTTATAATTATATTATATTTATTTGAAAAAAAACAAAAATCATAAGATAAAAATATTATCAATCTCAAGTCATACATAATGGTTAAACATTAATTATTCTTAGTCACATACAAGAAAGTGAATTGAAAAAAAAAATCACAATATTTTTGCAAGGATAATTTTTAACATTAATTCCTTAGCACACAACCAAACATGCTAATAAACTAATAGCCAACCTATATATTTATGTTTTATGTAAAACCGGCACACATTACTCTACCATCATACATTATAGATGTGTATCATATTTGTATATATCTAAGCCTGTTCAATATCAATTGGATTTACCACAGCTAAAGAAGTCTGTATGTCCAAATACACCACCGACGACCGGCACACCGGGCAAATATGTCGCCGCCATAGCCACGAATCCACACATGTTGCATGAAATAAATGTCCACATTCTGGCAGAAGCCTCAATGCCTTAACCTCCCCCTTCTCCTCCTCATAGTCAGCAAGACAAATAGAGCAGCAAATGGAGTTGACCGCTCGCGGATCCTGACTCTTGGCTTCAGCGTAGGTGAGCGTAGGCCAAGTACTAAGCGTAGTGTTGTCGATTTCAATCTCGGCATTGTATTCAGGCTGAAGGGGAGGGGCAACAACAGAGTAATGCCACACTAACCAGATGATGTAGGTGATGATACTGATAAGGAAAATGATGGGGATGAAGATGACGTCGTAGATCATTGTGGAGTGGGTAGAATTTAGAAGATGCAGGCAGCAGTTGGAAGAGACTGTTTCACGAGCTCTTGCTCGATTTATGGATAGATGAGGAGGGATGATGAAATCCCACAGCTGGGTTGGTGATTTGTGGGTGAGCACCGGATGAACCTGCGACGGCGGTTGCGGGAATAGGAGCAGGTCGGGCTTGATCTGCAGGCTAACGTCGAGTTGGCCGGCAGCTTGTGGGAGGTGTATCTGTGAGCGGAGTGCCCAAGATGGAAACGAGATAAAGAAAAGAGGAAAAGTAACTTGGAATTATGTTTAATGCTCGTACAGAGCTCAGCTTATCTATATATAGCCTCCAGGCTATTAGTTAATACATCAAGAAATGAGAAATAATTAAACTAAGACCAATTAATGAGACCCTGCTGACGTGTACAGCTTGTATTAACATGCCCCCTCAAACTAAACATCCTGGGAACGGATGTTTAGTTTGTTCCGTAGGGATAGAAATAAAATAAATAAGTAAATAATTGTCACCCTTCTTCAACATTCCCAACAAGGTCCTTCGCTCCCTTTCGCTTTCCTCGTTTCCATCACCGTCCCCATCACCGTCCCCATCACTATAAATTTTTGGTTTCTGCTTCATAAGGACAGATAAATAACTCAGATATAATCCTTCAAATAAAGCAGCTGATAATGACAGATAAATGAAATCCTACACCTCCACCAACTCAACCTCTATCCATTTCCGGCCAGCTTCAAACTATTAATCGCATCAGCGCAGAACTCTACAAGCAATACACGAAAAAGGGAAGAAAGATAACGATGGAAGAATTATTAAATCAGCATATAGCTCAAACAAACTTCTATGTGCTAAATTAATATTTTTCATTTTATATTATTCTGTTTTGGCATATCAGTAGAATATATTATAGAATAATACATAATGAAAATATTATATTAGCATATAAATCTTTAAAAAACTTGCCTGATTTAATAATCTTTATGTTATTTTTTAGATCATTTTTAGGAAAAAAATATTCTGTGCTGACACCGGATGCCGTCTAAAAGTCAATCAGAACGTGACACGTCACTTTTTTTGTTGTGTACCGATACTGTGTATTGTTGTGTACTGATTGGCCTCTGAACCGTCAAATATCCGCACTGAATAATTTCTCTATTTTTAGGCTGTCAGAACTATTGCAAGGAGTAAGAGAGCAACAAATGAACGCAGCACTCCCACCAACCTTCTTCCACCTACAAAGAGGTGGTTGTTCTGGATGGCTGATGAAAATGGAGAGCAAAATTATTTCCTTTTTTGCTAGGTTTTTTTTTTCTGCATATTTTCAATGAAAATGGAGAGTAGAATTATCCTAATGCCACCAGCCGAGCTTTCGGTCTTATTTTATTGTCATCTTTCTTTAATTAATTTCTTTGTTTTATCTAAAAATAAATACATATTATAAAAATTGTTGGTCCAATTAAAAAGCTGTACATATCACCTGTAATATTTAGAAAGTTTATTAGGCAGGTAACTAAATCTCATTTGATCCGTAATTATATGATTAATTATTCGCTTTTTTATTGGTAATTAGTCTCAAGATTATTCTTTTTTTACAATTTTAATCAACAAAATATCTAAACATTACTGTTAAGACAGAGACAGTGAATAACACCTCAAGCTACTTTATCATGTTTTACTTATATAAAAATATCATAAATATTTTATTCAATTTAAAAAATAAATCATTTTTATTTATTGATGATAATAATTTAAAAAATATTGTTTATACAAATAAAATAATAAAGTGCACTTATAAATTATCGCAACAGATTTAAATAATAAAATCCTAATCATCTGAACCAAATATGCGTTTATTTGTGAAAGCTTAATTGCAGATGATATTAATTTAAAGATAAAAGAAATAAAATAAATAAATTACATTTTTAACTGCTTTTTAAATATGTTGAAAATGGCTAATAATTTTATTATGGAAATTTAGGTTTGTGCTTGTGATCCGCTGAGCTATTTATGCTCACTATAATTTTGCTTCTGATTTTTAGGATTTGGAAAAGGAAAGGAACTTGCTGATTAACTGTTCTCGATCTAATCTGTATTTATAGATATTTCTCTATTTTGATTTTTGTACAATCATGATTAGCTTTTATTTTACTATGTTCTCTATTATGTAGCCATGTATTATAATATAGACACATTTTGATGAAATGAAAAGAGGTCTTGTGGATTTGTTTATTTATAATAATATAGATGTTTTTAGTATCTCTTTAGTCTATAGTTGATTTTAAAGTTTAAATTGAAAAAATAACTTTGAAATATTTTTAAAATTAGATCTTAGAATTTGTTTGTCACGACTCAATAATGTAGGACTTGTTTGGTTGGGTTGAGTTGTGATAATTACATAAGGAAGAGAGTACATAACTCTCTAATTGAGAGAGTTATGTAACTATAAGGTAGAGAGCACATGGCTTTAAATAGGGGTGTCAATTTTCGGGTCATGGGTCGGGTTCGGGTCGAACCCGGAACTAACCCGGGTTCAATCGAGTCGACCCTAACCTGACTCGGGTAGGCAAACGGGTCGAAAACTCGGACCCGGACCCAACCCATCGGGTTGCCGGGTTGACCCGACCCAACAAAGAACCTGAGCTCGGACACGGGGTGTGCGGCGGACTCGGGCACGCGGTGGGAGCGCGGCGAGCTAGCAGGGCGGGCGCGTGCGGGGCTGCGGGTAGCGCGGGCAACCTCGAGCAGGGCGCGGGTAGCATAGGCGGCCTCGCGGGCAGGCCATTCAAAAATAAGGGGCAAATGACATATCTATGAAAAATTAGTTTGATTGGCACAAATCTTGAGGTAAAATTGAATTTGGAGCTTTCAAAATTTAAATTCATGATCATATGAACTCTAATTTAAGAAAACTTAAAGGCGAATTGAATGTCTCAGTGAGACAAACCTAACGACAAACTTTAGAGCATATCTAGTCAATGCAAAAAACTCTGCTTCATACTGGATTACAATCTTACTTCTTTGAACTAGCCTTAAAAATGGCTTGCATTTATTATCTAGCTGATGATGACACAACCAATTGGTTTATCATCTTGAAAAGCTGCAAACTATCGTTACATGAAAAATGTCAAAATAGAAGGAAGAAAAAGCTACCCATCCAATGGATAATAACGCCACAGATTTTTTGGTGGCTAATAAGTTAAAAAGTTACCCACTGAGTGGATAAGAAAGCCACAAATTTTTTTTTTTTTTTTGGAAAAATTTGGGAGTATATTAATAAAAAATGATTACAAGTAAAAGAAGCAGGAATCATAAGCCTCTAAAGAAACCAATGGATAAGAAAGCCACAGATTTTTTGGTGCCTAATGGATAAGAAAACCACAGATTTTTTTTTTTTTTCGTAAAAATTTGGCCGTATATTAATAAAAAATGATTACAAGTAAAAGAAGCAGGAATCATAAGCCTCTAAAGAAAGGAAATACTGGCTCAAACAAGCCCAAAAAATCTGAAAATTATACATGAAACTTGCAGGATATAGGCAAAAATAGAAAAAACACCCAAAAGAATTTGGATAGCCAACGAAGCCTGGACTCCGATAGAAAGTAACATGTTCAGATTTAGGGTCAACCATCGAGATCCCCTGGTTGTCCAAAAAATTAGGCCATCCAAAGGGGGGCCTGCAAAATATATCGAGCTCATCATTGTCCAAGGCATAGGCCTGCAGGCAAAAAAACAACTGAGGCAACCAAGGCAACCAGATCGAAACCTTCATGAAGGAGCAGCAGATACATATAGCAAGTCCACCTTAAAGGATTTCCAAAATATGGGCTGAATCTTTCCACTTAATCACTTTCTCAAAAATTGTTTTTTTTTTTTATATTGATAGCAATTGAAATGTGGCTATGAGAGGCATTCCCAAACCTTCTGTCATTACGTTCCTTCCAAATAAAATAAGTGGTGCAGCAAGCAACGAGCAAGTGTAAATTTTTGACTGACTGCTGCATAGAGATGTTATCATCTATCAATTCTAATAGTTATAAATCATTCGTCCTAAACAAAAGACCAGAAGAATCTGGTTGCAGGTATTTGATAATAGAGAAGAAAAAAGAGCATTCAAAAAATAGGTGAGTACTTTCCGGGAAGGAATGACACAACCAGCAGGCGGTAGGAACAAAAACATTTCGTTTTAACAAGGCGTCAGCGATTTTCAAGCCTCCCATAATGGCCATTCAGGAAAGAGCAGAGTATCTCAAATCATATTTTTTGTGTTGAATCCATGGGCGGATCCACCCATAGCTTGGGGTGGGCAAATGCCCACCCTCAAAAAATTCTTTTTTAATATTTAGAGGGGAGATTTTGAAATATTTTGGGTATTTTGGGCATTTTGCCCCCCTTCAAAAATCTTTTTTGCCTTACTTTTACCAATCCTAAGAATTTTTGCCCATCCCTCACAATTTTTTTTTTTTTGCCAACCCTAAAAAAAGAAGTTGGATCCGCCCCTGGTTGAATCAGGTTTGCCCAAGTGCAATTATCCAAATGCTTATAAAAGCCTTTAAGAAAGGCACAAAAGGAGCCAACGCCCATAGAATTCCAGAATTAACAGGGAACCGAGTTATCCTACCACAGATTTTTCGCTGGATATATAGCTTTTTCTTCCTCCTATTTTGGCATTTTTCGTGAAACAATAGTTTGCAGCTTTGTCAAGATGATCAATTTAGTCATCCAATTTTCGATAAACAATCTATGATCTAAAAAATCACTACGAGCCGTCCGATTGAACACTCTCTATTTACCCTTCCTCTTCTCCTTATTTACTAGTCAAATAGACCCCCCATTCTTCGTATGAAAATTGGGTGGGGCAGGAATGATGAGGAGGCATAAGATGGTGGCTGATCTTTTTTAAGTCATGGGTCCATCAGAACTTATGCATAAAGAGGAGCTAGCACTGGAATTTGATAGGGGATGCAGCTTATCCAAGTCAATGAATTGTCTCTAATATAAAAAGAAGTGCAGGAAACAAAGAGAGGAAATGAAAGGAATACTCCTAAGCAGGGCACCAGAATTTGGGGATGCCGCCTATTAAAGACAGTAAAATATCTCTAACGTAAGAAGAACATAGGAAGAAAAGGAGAAAAAGAATTTTTTTTATTATATTGTGTCATATTACGAGTCACATTCTCATTTAAATATAATAGAAAAATGTTATTTATACATCTACTCTTCTAACCCAGCCATTGGAAGACCATTATTTTATGTGACTAAATCAACTAAGATGATTCTCTCTAATTGTATCAGCCATTAGAGATACTCCAACCTTTTCATATATAGTTAAGCTCATTTCATTTCTTATCGCCAAGAGTAAAGCCACCAATTCAACTAAGCATCCGTATCTCTACAAAACTTAATTAACTTAATATTATGCTTCTCTTTTAATAACCAACTTTCTCCTCTATAAAGCATTGTAAGTCTCACCACATCTTATTAAAATTTCCCTTAAGTATGGGTTTCACGCGGTTTATAAAATCAATTTCACTCCTAAATTTATCTATCTAACTGAAAAATCTAATTGGGCAATATAGGATTTTAGCTAGCTAGCTTATCTTTTGATTTTTAGCTTGATAGATTTCTTTCTGTGCCTAATTAACATGAGCATTTATATATAAAATTTAAGAGAAAGCATGTAGGGGTGTCAATTCAAGTCAATGAGTTGAGTTCGGGTCTAAATCGAGTTGACCTGGGTGTAAACAGGTTGATCAAAACCGACTTGTTTAGCTAGACGAGTCAGGATTTTTAACCCGGACCAAACCCGTGTGGGTTACCGAGTTGATCTGACAATACCTATAAACTCGATTAGCTAAATGATGTAGTCGTACGAGTACGGTCTAGGCAAATGCAGGCAATGAGGTGAATGCAGGCGGTGAGGCAAGGCATGGGCAAACTTTCGCCTTCCTTCTGTAGCCGTGTAGGGCCTGGGAAAATATAGATGATGATGTCGTAGGTGACTGGTGAGGTGGAGAAGGCGGTGAGGCCGACAACTTGACCCAACTAGGATGATAGGTCCCATATCCGCGTTTGACATGGGTGTGGGTCTTGACGTAGGCCGAAGGAGGCGGGATTGAATGTCGTCGACCGTGCATGTGCATGGGTCCTGCAGTAGGATGGAGGATGTGGGATCCATATGCAATCATCACCATTTATGTGGGTTAGCCAGGTCAATTTTGGGTTTTCATGTCAATCCGAATCTTACTCATTTTTCAAATGGGTCAAAAATTTGTACCCAAACCCGACTTATTTTACAACTGGGTTGACCCAAATCCGAATTTTTTTTGATCGGGTCAAAATCGGATTTCGAGTTGTGTCAACTTTTGATACCCTTAAAAGCATGTATGAGAAACTTGACAGATGTAGTGAAACAAAAGATGCCACTTTCTTATCTAACTCCCATGCATAAATTTCAACTCAAGAAAAGCATCATCTCCCATATATATTTTCAGCTTCTACAATAATTTGTTCACATGTTGAAATTTATGCATAAGAGTTAGCTAAGAAAGAGGTGTCATTTGTTCTAGTACTTGTTTTTTTATTAGGGGCTATTTGGCAACCGGATTTACAGAATTAAGATTTGTGAAAGATTTAGTGTAAATCATGGCAAACAGGATTTTGACTCGGCATAAATCCCATGGCAGAATAAATTCACCGTTACAATCATTTTGCGGTAAATCCAAATTTACCAAATCCAAGAGTTTGGCAAATTTATAGGATTTGGTCAAAGAAACTTGTGAATGGGAGAAAATGATTACCTTCCAATGAGCATGCTCCCTCATGTCGTCATCATTACTTCCTATTTCAAGTTGATAGGAAGGAGTGTCGTCGAAGGAGGCAAAGAAGTTTTTTATAGCTCTTTCAAAACTTTACCTCACGGGCAAAGCAAGCAAAGTCGAACAAGCACGAACAATTGGAGAAGAGGAAAAGCAAACCCTAGACCTAGAAATTAACAGCCATTGCATTGGCAGATAAGTATCATATGAATTAATTAATTTGATTCAACTTGTTTAATTGAAATTATTTAAAAATATAATATACTTAATAATTAATTATTCAAATTATTTGATAATTAATTTAAATTTTTAATTATATTATTTATAATAAATAGTTATTAATGATAATTAAAATTAATAACAACTCATAAATTATATATATATGATTTTTATTATTGATCTTGTCAAGAAGATTTAAAAATGCTTTCTAGTTGCAAAAAATCATATCTGCCATTATGCAAAGTATGGAAGAAGAGAAATAAGGGTCTTGAGGTTGTTAATACATACTACTAGAAATTTCATGATTTATGTCGCCGTAATGGATCTTATTTCTTGTAGTAATATAAATCATGATAGAAGGCTAAATATTTATTTTATTGCTTTCATACTAACAAGAATTTATCTATAAAGAAAAAAAAAAACAATAATGGAAATATATAAAATTATAATTTCCTTTTAAATTTTTGGTTGAAAGCTATTAGTTTTGTCGCACATCTACGAGGCAAAAATATGTTGATCATATAAATTTAAGCTCTTTTGGTTAAAAATAGGGCTGTTTATTTGATTTTTCGTAGGCCCAACATTTTCAAACGGGTCTGTTTATTTCCCTACTATACCAATAACATTTCTTTTGCTTATTATTGTGAAATAACAGGCATTTTCGCATGGCCAAGTCATTTTAAATGAAGATTGCCTGGAACTTCTCTAGCAACTTATGTTAACAATTTTTTTTTTTTAAGTTATGTTCTTCAAGACTGATCAGAATGCTGGTTCTATGTTCTATGTAGTGGATTTTGACAATGCAACTTGGGTTATAATAAGAATGTGCTCTTCTTTAACAAGTTGATATTCTAATTAATCAACCTCTTAATTTTTTGTGGCCATCAACAGCAAGTTTATGTATTTCCTAACCTTTTTTGTGACTATTGTGAATATTTTTGGTGCAATGTCAATATTTTTGGTGCAAATATACATATTTTTAAGTTTCTAGCTTATCCCATAAAATCCTTTGTTTGCCAGTAAAATGGATGCTTTTGCACATTCCTGCCAAGCTGGCCATGAAACTATATAACAGGTAAGTTTGATCTATCATTAGAATAGATTGAAGAGAGATACTTCAAATTAGTTCAGCTGATGATATCAACGTTGCATTTGAACCGGATAAATAAACTTAAAAATGTTTTGGCTTATGGGACTTTCTTAAACTTGTCATTCCTTCTACTTTGATTTGTTTGGTAGTATTTGATGCATTACTTCTTTGAATATCATTGGTACTCAATCCTTATACATGCTCCTTACATGAGATATATTTGTAGCTTTCAAAACTGGCAATTCTGAGTACTCGTTGGACTTCTTACAAATCCAGAGCTCCAAACGTCATTAATGTCAATAAGTCTGCACAGATTCTAAACCACTGCAAATAATATTTCAGGTGTTTAAACTTCTGTTGTAGGTTAAAAAAAGCGCTGCGAAAATTTGATTTATTCGTAGCGTGAGAAAGAAAAGGATGGGGATGAATATGATTATAATGTAGATCATTATGGAGTGACTAGGATTTAATATATGCACTTAGTTAGAAGATTTAACTTAAACCCACAAGCCGTAGGAGCTCCTCTTTTAATTTACGTAATCTTCACCAGCATCGAAGGCTACAGAGTTGTTGGATGAGGCATACACAGTTGAGTGAGGGAGAGCTCGGAGCACAACGGAGACATGACACGGCACAAGGTAATGAGAGGATTTTTTTAAATTTAATGGTATACAAAAATGAATATAATTATAACAATTAACATACATAGAAGTTTTTTATAAAATTATTTTTCTAATAAAAAATTTATAATCATTTTAATAAAATATTATAGCCATCCAAGACATACTCTTATTTCTCTTTTTTCAAACATTTCAAAAATGGCACATATAATTTCATACTCAAAGAAAGGAAAAATATCAAGTATTTGTTTCAAATTTTATTAACTTCGCCTAAGTATTTACCTTTTCCATTTTTTAGAATATTTTATATTATATATTTTTTAATTAATGTATAATTAAAAATTAATTAAAAAATAAAAATTCTTATTTGAGCAATCAAACTCTTTATTCTAAGAGTTAGTAACATGTCTTAGTCCAAAATATAAAAGCTAACTAGCTAAAAAAAAAGAAATCTATCTGGCCCCAGAGAGAGAGAGAGAGGATGTTCTTGAACAAATCAATAAAAAGAAGCTTGGTCTTTGTTAAAATCGAACCAACATGAAGTTTAATCTAGATAAGAGAGACTAATCAATTGAATAAAATAGTTTAATGGATATATGCTCAACGTGCGATCCGAGGTCCGTCTTGCTATGTGAGGATGAGTAATGCCTCTCTTCTTCTATCATTAAGATTCACACTACAGGAAAAATGTCCAATACCGGCGGTTCTAACCGGCGGTTTATGGACCGCCGTTTTACCGGCGGCATGGCCGGCGGTCTTGGCCTTCGGCTTATAACGACGGCCGAACCGTGATTTTGCTACATAAGCCGCCGGTAATTAGCGACGGTCCCTAAACCGACGGTAAACTGCCGGACATCACATATGATACCGGCGATTGACCGCCAGTTGATAAGTGACTTTTTACAGGCGTGTCAATCGACCGCCGATAAAATCGCTGGTAGATGCCTAATACGACCACCCGCGCCTGGCATTTCATTTTCCGGTAAACCGCCGCAAAAAAAAAAAAAAAAACCGCCGGTACAAGTTTCCTACGCGATTTTTTTTCGCGACAAAAAACCGCCGTAAAGCCGTCAGTAGTACAAAAACACGCCGGTTAATACAGAGTAACCGCCGGCATTCGACGTTTCTGTAAGTCAAGAAGTCGTATAGACAGATCATTAATTTCTCATCGCCTTCCGCACTTACCTCATCTGATAATATGGGAAGGTGATGAAGGAACTATCGGATCTGTCTTTGCCGACTTTTCGGTTCTTACGTATAGAAGAAGAGAGGACATTTACCCCATCTTCGCAATAGTGCAAGACGACCTCGGATCGCCCGTTGACGTCCATTCAAACTATTTTGTTCATTGATAGTCATATCTGATCTAATTCAACTTCACATTTGTTCTATTTGACACATTAAGCATAATGCGTGGCCAGAAGCATGCAGCAGAAGACAATATATAAGACACGTAGCATGGCTATTATCATAGGAGGAACAAATGACATGTGTGCAGCATGTGTGTGGCGGTTAGACCTTTGACGCGGAGCCAACAGCTCGAGCCTAGATCAGAACACATTGTGGAGTCCGTTCGTGTGGGATGGCACTCGGTTCCGATCGCCAGATTTCCTGTGGATCTAGTGCAACCGGAAACTGATCACAGATCGCAATAGGCACACATGTGATCTCTTTAATCGTAAAATTTGTTCATAGGTGGAAATATTATATTATTAGTTTGATTTTAGAATTAGGTTGATTCCTAGTTATCACACAATGTGTAAATGCTTATACATAGGCACATAGAATGATGTATATGTACCTCTTGAAGCATGTGAATAAAAGGTAATTAGTTCTTGTTAGTCGTTTAGCTGACTCCATTCTTATCTTCTCAAGCTCTCTCTTGTTAAAGGAAGTTTCTCACAGAAAGCTTTCTGTCTTCAATTCTTCCTATGATGCGTATTTTAATGATGGCAAGTCTGTTTCAAAATTATATAAATGACTATTCTCTAAGTTATATATAATATTTAATTTATTAAATCTTATTGTAATAAAATTGTTACTCTATATCTTACACTTTTATTAGTAATCTAAAATGGTTACAAATTAATTTATAAATTTACTAAAATATGAATTGTTGTAATTTAATTTTAGAATTGTGCTGAAATTATTAAATTTATTAATTGAATTGTTAGACGCAAGAATAACGCGACCAATTTTTAATCTAATTAAAAAAAAGTAATAAATTATATATTATATATGAGCAAGTCATTTAAACGACTTAATTTATTAATTATTACTACTAACAAAACTCGTACAAATTTGAATGCTTATAATTTACTAACATAGTGTAATTTCACTTAATCTAATTTATTAATTTTGATCTAAAAACTATAATTAGCCAATTTAATTTATTAGTTTAATTAATTAATTTTACTATAACAAAATTTATTATTTAATTTTTAATGGCGTAAATGAGCAAGTTGGATTCCTTTTTAAGGCCATCTCCAAAACGAAAGAACATTTTTCAATTCAAAAATGTGTGAAATTTCAAAATGCGCGATTCATCTCCAATCGAACTCCATTTTGGGAAGATAACGATGTTTCTCTTCTTTTACGCCTTTCTTGGCAAGTTCGCTAGAGACAGAAAAATATCGAATGCATGTGAACAGGCAGCGCCAAATTGACGTCCCACTGTCACCCCGCAAGAAATAGCGAAAGTTTTTCTTCGCTAGAGTTCCGGAGCGACGACCATTCAAGCTTTGAAGTTCTGTTAGAGATGCTCCTAAACAACATGTCTGACCAAGGAAACAATGCCTCTGAATCCGCACTCATTATCAGAGCAAATCCATCCCAAGCCTAAGACCTGGCCAATCCCATTGTGCCCGAAGACCCTTACCATGTGGATTTGCCCTATCAGATCCAATCAGTGGGCTACCCAAACAACTAACATCATTTTCTAAATTTTATTTTTGGTTTTGTTTAGTCAAATAATATAACAACAGATATCATTTTATAAAGGAGCATGTTTAATTTTTAAAAGGAGGATGTTTAATGTAATTAAGCAAAAGAAATATGATATTAAATAATTTAAAATCAGCAAAAACATCAAAGAATATTGACATTTTCTTATAATAAATGCTAATTAATTAAAGAAAATCTAAATCAATTGCTTTTCTTTAGGACAATAAGTTATTAATAATTATAAAACATTTTTAAAGCTAAACAGAGATATTCTTGCACTTCATGTGTGGGAAGTAAGCAATTCCAAAAAACATAATATGATAATTAATATTTTTTAATAATACTTTCAATTTCATCAATATTAAAAATAAGTATTTTAAATTTTTACAAAATAGTTATATTTTTAAATTAAATTACTCTCCTCCCCTTGAGCATCTTAAATAAAAAATTAGATTATGGTAGCACTAATTAAATATAAATTGTTATTTATTATTAAATAAGTCACATAAATTTTTAATATTTTATTTAATTAATATTTTCTGAAAAAAAGGTCAAATTATTGACATTTTTATTCTTTTAAATTATTAATAATCATGTTCATTCTCTTAATTATACAGTAAACATGTCACTTTTTTAAAAATTCAGCCTTTTAAAAAATTGGTAGTTTTAAAAAGAACACGTTAATTATCACAATTAGTAAAAGGAGCATATTTTTTATTAAAATTTAAGAAGGAGCTATTCCAATTTATTTTGGCACATCAGAATGCGCAAAATATTTGGGCATTCTGTGCCAATTATTTTGCGTGTTCATTTGCAAAGAGAGACAGAAGGGTGTTCAGTGGATAGAGAAAAGTGTCCAGAAGAGGATTATTATTCTGTGCAGAATCGGCGAGGGCATCCGACTAATAAAAATGTGCACGGTCACTCCATGCTCTGTACCGCTCGGTACCATGGTACCTAGCACTTTCAAATGTGAGAACTGTCCAATATTCGAACAGAATAATAGCTCACAAGAAAGAGAAAGAGGTTGAGAGAGAGAATAATGCAATGTGCGGTCTGCCTCTCCTCTACAAAAATTATATATTATTTTTATTATTAAAGAATTGTTTGTATGTTTACTCTTTTTTTCTAAAATTTTCATGAAAACAATAAACATATAAAATTCTTAATTTAATTTAATTATATTATAAATTTAAGTTATAAATTTTAATTAAATTAATTTATTAAGTTATTAATTTATAAATTTAATAACTTTAGTTAAAATTTTAACTTAATTACTATAAATACGTTATATTTTTAATTTAATTTAATTTTATTTTAATTAAATTAAAAACTTTATTTAAACTTATAACATAACTAACATGTAAGTCATAAATTTTATAAAATTTAATATATTATAAAAATTAATTAAAATTTATAACTATAAAAATTAATATTTTATAAAAAAATCATTTGAATATCTATGACTACAAGAATTTAAATATTTATAAACTAGAAGATTTAAAATTTTAAACATTTATCTATTTAAATAAAATAAAATTATAAATATTAATACTAAACTAAATTATGTAATATTTATAAAAATTAATTTTAAAAACCTCTACCACTGCTCTCTATTTCTCTCAACCAATAACTTTCTCTCTCTTTTAAAGTTCATTAAAAGAGAGAGAAAGTGATTGGTTGAGAGAAAGAGAGGCAGCAGTAGAGGTTCTTATCCATAACATGCCAAAAAATGAATCGTTTCTTACTTTGTGGAAAAACTACGTCTACTAGGGTTTACGCTTTTTCCTCCGTCTGACCGCCTTTGGGGTGGCTTCCGCCTGCGGGAGAGGTCTGCTCCTCTCCCCTCTCTCTCGGATGGATCTTAATCCGTCAGATTTTCCACCTATCGCCGGCTCTTCCCTTCTTGGCGCCGCTCCTCCACCCCGCACAGGTATGTCTTATGCTGATACCGCCGCTAGCTGCTACCTCTTCAAAACCTGATGTTTTTCCTATGGACTTCATCCCCCCTCTCCCAAAACTTTCTTTTGTTGCCAGGGACCTCTGAAGGGGCATCTCTCTAGACACTCTCGCTTGTGGGGTATTCCATTGGTCAGCGGCCATATTACGAACGCCTACTAGCAGCCATGAAAAAGGTCTGGCCTTTGAAAGGTGCGATCTCTCTGATTTCTTTGGCGGATGGTTTTTTTTCTTATCAAGTTTTCTTCTCAAGAGGATTATGATGTAATTTCGTCCGGAGGACACTAGTTTCTACTTGGGAAACCATTTATTTTACAGAAATGATCTCCCAAGTTTAAACCTAAACAGGATGAAGATGCCTTTATTCCCATATGGATAAAAATTGTGGATCTCCCTCTCGCTCTTTGGACGCCTTATGGCATCTCCAAGATCGTTAGCTTCATTGGTATTCCTCTGTCTGTTGACTCATTAACTGCGAAACGCTCCTATTTGACGTTTACCCGAGTCTGTGTTCAAATTTTAAAAGATTATTTACTTCCCGATATGATCCCCATGGAAATTGATGGGGAAGACATGTCTCTAAAAGTCATCTATGACTGGAAACCCACACGGTGTGAAGGATGTCGCTCTCTTATTCACCCTTTCTCGCAGTGTCCCGCTAACCCCAACCCTAACTATTTATCCGGCAGCATCATCAAACCAAATGCTCTTTCCTCCGGAGCAAATTCATCAAACCAACTATTCACTGCAAATTGCTCCATTTTGTTCGACTCCACACGCTTCACCTGGATCTACTTAATTCACACCAAAGCTGAAGCTTTAACTCATTTCATACACTTGAACAAACTTATTCAAACAAAATTTAACTCAAAAATATAGGCATTACGCTCGGACGGGGGAGGTGAGTACACGAGCCAACTACCAATCAACCTAGACGTCCTCTACAACCAGTTGTGCAGTGAGGAAATACACCGGTAATCCGAACTTAATCGAGAGATCACGCCGACATCTGACACGGCTGCCTTCTATGCCTCCCGCAACAACACTTCTCGTGGCAGATCCTCTGCTCGTGGTACCAGGGGCAGAGGAGCTTCTTTCAGACAAAGTCCCTCAACCAATCGTTCGCCTAACGATGCCCCCCGACCCACCTGCCAAATCTGCGGCAAGCAGGGTCATGTTGCCTCAGTGTGCTGGCATCGCTTTAACTCCTCCTACAACTCAGGATCCAACTCTACACCCCGAGCGTTATACTCTGGTCCCTCCTCCACCATGTCCAATGACTGGGTCTTGGACTCAGGTGCTACTGCACACCTCACTCCAGACGCCTCCCAAATGATAAATTCCAGTCAGTATGCCGGATCCGATACGATCTCGACGGCGAATGGCAGCTCCCTTCCTATCCACAACACCGGTCAAGGCTTTCTTCCTCTCCCTGACTCAACCCGTAAGCTCTACCTTCATAAAATTCTTCACGTACCTCTCCTCTCTCACAACCTTCTCTCCATTCATAAATTAACTACTGACAACAAGCTCCCAATTATTCCTATCTTCGGACCTTCAGATGCCTTTGCTTCCCTTGGCTACAACCCACCACTCCGTCCAAGCTACATCCTCGATCACACTAGTGCATCTTCCTCGACTACTCCCCCATACACAAAGGCTATCGTTGCCTCAATCTTACAACGTCCAAACTTCACATATCCCGTCACGTTATATTTCATGAATCGGTTTTCCCATGTCGAACTACAACCCCATCCTCATCTTCCCCTCCCACATCATTTCCCCTATATACCTCCACATCTCTCCTACTCCCAATCTCTACGACCATCACTTCACCCACACTCAACATTCCCACTGCTCCCACCTCAACTATGTCTCCCAGCCCGCCAACTTCTTCACCTTGACCTTCTCCTTCACAATCCTTCAACTCCCAAGCTCCTACCCCACCGATCACCAACCCACGACCTCAGCCCTCCATTCATCCAATGCAGACTAGACTTCGCTCTGGCATTCACTGTCCCAAACAGATACTCGATCTCCTTACCACCACCAAAGTCACCTCCACACCCTCCACATACAATCAAGCCTCTCAATCCCCTCACTGGCGAGCTGCCATGTCGGCCGAATTCATGGCCCTTCAAAAACAGGGCACCTGGTCCCTCGTCTCACCTCCCGTGAACACTACTATCCTCGGCTGCAAATGGACATTCAAACTCAAACACAATCCGGACGGCTCCGTCGAACGGGTATAAGGCGAGATTAGTGGCCCAAGGATTCAACCAGGAATTCGGCATCAACTACCGGGAAACCTTCAATCCGGTTGCCAAAATGCCCACTATCCGGATACTCCTCCTCATCTCTCTGCACTTCGGATGGCCAACCTTACAGTTCAACATTTCGAACGCCTTTTGCATGGAGACCTTCATGAGGACATTTATATGCAGCAGCCGCCTGGCTTCCCGGACAACCACTCACGTTTGCAAGCTGCACAAGACCATCTATGGTCTGAAACAAGCTCCCCGGGAATGGTATAATACTTTTACCAAATCCCTACTCACATTCGGCTTCCAGTTCAGCAAGGCAAATCCTTCCTTGCTCACCCTTCGCAATGGCAGCGTCAAACTCTTCTTATTGATCTACGTCGATGATCTCCTCATCACCAGCAACGACAAGAGCACTCTCACCAAGCTCCTTGATCACCTGAATCGATAGTTCTCCCTTAAACAGCTTGGGACAATCTCACAATTTCTGGGAATTCAGGTGTCTCCCACTACAACAGGCTTTCTACTCCATCAAACACAATACGCTCTTGATTTAGTTGAGTCAGCCGGCCTGCACCATAGCAAGCCAACTCAGACACCAGCTGCCCTCTGGTCCACTCCAACCACAGCTGATTTTGCTCTGTATTTCAATCCGCACTAGTACAGACAACTGGCAGGCTCATTCAATTACCTGACCATTACAAGACCGGACATTGCCTACGCTGTCAACTGCATCTGTAAAAAAATGCATTGTCCCACCGTAGCTGACTTCACCGCCCTCAAACGCCTGCTTCGCTACGTCCAAGGCACGGCCTCCTTCGGTCTTCCTCTCCAACCAAGCTCTTTCCAGCTCACCACCTACTCCAACGCTGACTGGGCTGGAGACTCTCTTGATCGCAAATCCCTCACTGGATTCTGCACCTACCTCGGCACAAGCTTGATTTCCTGGTGCGTAAAGAAGCAGACTACCTTCGAGAAATCGTCCACCGAAGCCGAGTACAGGGCCCTCTCCTCATCCACCTCAGATGTCATCTGGCTTCGGTGCCTACTCGCTGACTTCGACATTCATCTGGACAAACCAACTCCGATCTTTTGCGACAACACCTCAGCAATCGCACTGGCTCACAATCACGTGTTCCATTCCCGAACCAAGCATATCGAAATTGATTACCAATTTATCAGGCATCACATTGACACCGGAGCTATGATCATTCACCACATCAATTCGGAAGACCAGCCTGCCGACATACTCACTAAGCCTCTCTCGACCCCTCGCTTCACTAATCTCACGACCAAGCTAAGCATTCGCTCCTCGAATCCTCAGCTTGTGGGGGGCTGTGAAGACACACGTGGCTTGGCACGTGACCAACCAACTAAGCCGGCCGATGCGTCTCTCCACCAACTGACGCACAGTGCTCAGACTGGCACCAATGGCCACTAACGGCTTGTGATCATTACGCATCTCATCTACTCTATATATAATGTACCCAATAGAATGCAAACTAATGAAATGAAATCACTAATCATCATCTTCTTGCTTGGGCTTTCTATTCCCTGCTGGCTTGTGATCATTACGCATCTCATCTACTCTATATATAATGTACCCAATAGAATGCAAACTAATGAAATGAAATCACTAATCATCATCTTCTTGCTTGGGCTTTCTATTCTCTGCTGCTAACGCCTTGCAGGTTCTTCACTTAAAGTTATTTAATATTCAGCTTCCTTTTCTTAATTATCCACTTTTTTTTGGGACATTTAGGTCATTTAAGGCAAACTCATACACACAACGCATACACAAAGACTCGAACCCAAGACCTCTTAGTTGGAGCATAAGGTCTCAACCAACAAATTTGAGACGTTACAAACTCTCTCTCTCTCTCTCTCTATATATATATATATAATATTGGTTCTTCCACTGTCATTCTCTCAACGACTCACATCACGTCAGTGAAGATTGAGGACTTACTACCTCTAGTACTCTCTCTCCTCTCTTCTCACCAATCTTGGACAAATTTCCGCAGATTGGTTGGTTGCAATGTCTGTGTCTATTTGTGACATTCCTCTACCTACTGATCTCAATGATGCTGGGCGCTGTCCCATCCCGAGATCCCTTTTGACTTCGACTTCATTTTTTGTATGTTTTAAGTTCTCTTTGTTTTCTTATTAGGCTCTATTTTTTTACTTTGTAATTTCTTTCATTAATATAAAGCCTTGCCTCAAATTTCCAAAAAAAAAAAAAAATCTTAACGGTTGGGTTGTTACTTGTCACCTGTCAAGCTAATCGAATGCGCCCGCCAAAAGTAGGATCTAAAAGCTGGAATGGGCAAAATCTTCAAGAGTAACTAGATATATAGAAAGAGGTCGAGTCCAAACTGATCCTAGATGTTATGTTCTAGAGTCCGCACATTCTTCCAATCTGCTAACTTCTTTTCTTTTTCTCTTTTTGTTATTTTAGCTTTATAGATTTACGTCTATATAGTGATAGCAATCTCTCAACTGTGTCGCCATTCACTGGGGTGATTTGCAAGGAATTCATGAGCCAGAAGAAACCGAACTCACCAGAACGGTTTTGAGCACCGAAGGGTGGCTTGAACTTTTATATTAGCTAGATGAAGGAAATATCACAATATAGGATTTCTTATTTATATCTAGTTAAACAATAGATTATTATGAAACTATCTTTGATATAGCTCGGTAAGGGTTCGCATCTTTATTAACCTTAATTTCAAATAAATCCATGTTTTATATATATATTAATTTTAGTTATATTTATCATATTTTAATTAATTATAAATATCAAAATAATAATATAATATAAAACTAGATTAATTATAATTTAAAATTTATTAATTTTATAAAAATATACAATAAAACTGTCCAAATATAAGGGTGTAATTTTGGGTCACGGTCGGTTCGGTAAACCAATGACCCGGGTTCAAACCAGGTTGACCCAAACCCGATCCGGGTAAGGGGAAAACGGGTTGGAAATCCGAACTGGACCCGACCCGGGTTTCGGTGATTGACCCGACACGGACTCGGACGCGCGATGGCACGAACTCGGACTCGACGCTGGACGCATGCAGGCTGCCAGGCAGCGGCAGACGCGCGGGTGCGCGATGGCACGGACGCGCGTGGGCAACGCAGAGAGCGCACGGGCAGAAGCCTGGGTTACGTGGAGAAGGGTGGGCGCGCGGGCAGCCGCTCGGTCAGCCTAGGGGGCGCGGTAACGTGCTGGCAGGTGCAGGCAGGCTGGCAGCTTTGTGGTAGGGGGCAGGGCAGCAGCACGGGTAGGGTCGGGTTGGGTCCTCGGGCAGCCGGGCAGGGGGCGGGTAGGGTCGAGCAGGTCCACGGGCAGCTGGACAGACGTTTTAAACGGGTTTGCGGCCGTACCCGACACGTTTTTCAAACGGATCGAATCCGGGAACCCGAACCCTACCCGTTTTGAAATCGGGTCGGGTCCAACCCGGATTTTTCGGGTCGGGTCCAGATCGGATTTTCGTGTCGTGTCAAATATTGACACCCCTACCATTATAAATTATCATAACATATTTAATTCATGAAATCCTAATCATCTGTATAAAAATGTGTTTAGCATAGATATATAACAATCATCTTCTTTTTATATTATATTAGGTTAGAAAGATTGTGTGCTTTTTGCATTAAAATATTGATCTTTTTCAAAAACTAAAAAAAATACTTTCTATAGTTGCAAGAAATTATGTGTCAAATATGCAAAGTTTGGAAGAAGAGAGAAAAGGGCCTTGGGATAGTTGAAGCTAAGCTTATCATCTCTAAATTACCTATTTTCGACCGACCAGTCTCCAAAAAATTTACTAGTAGAAATTCCATCGCTCAGCTATGCCAATTTTATTGTTGGAAACTTGGAATGGCTCTTGACTCTTGTAGCAATATAAATTATAAAATGATAAATCTTTATTTGATTGCTTTCATACTGATACAAATTGACCTATATAAAGGCAAGCAAAAATGCAATAATGGAAATATATAAAATAAAATATTCTCATTAATGAAAAAATATTACATGAATAAATACTATATATTATTACTATAAACATATATGACAATGAATGAATCAAATAACTCTTGGTTCACTACAAGAAAAATGCTAAATACTGATCGAAATTTTAGGACGGAAATCCCGGCTGATTTCCGAAGGATTTCTGAAGAATTTTAGGGCGGAATTTTAATTTTTTTTAAAATAACTAATTAACTAACTTATATTAATTAATTAGCCAATTTAAATTAATTTAGTTATTAATTAACTAATAATTTAATTTAATTAATTAACTAATTAAGTAATATTTATTTTTAAATTATTAATCTTATTATTTTATGAATTTTTGCTCAGTATGATTTTCTACTGCCTACCGTCAGGATTTGACACTTTCTGAATTAAGTTCAATTATATTTTATTTACCGCAATGCATTGAAAATGAATGTGAATTTATAATTAAGTAATAGCTGGTCATATAGTGTTGTGATAATAATAAGCATGTGAGGGAAAACAAGTAAAAACTAGTTAATCACTGACATTAACTGGAGACTAATTGACCTATATAAGATGGTGGGCCGACATGTTTTCCTTTAAATAATGTGGTTGTGTTATCCTCTACTGATTCACTTGATACTGACTGAGAGTTATAAGGAGATGATTACTATACCGATTGACAAAAAGTAATGACTTTATTTATTAAGCCAATGTGTTATTGATACTGACAGTGATATTGAAAAAATAGCACTTTAGCAAGGACTTACTTGTTTATTATGATTATTAATGCATGCTATTGAATCAATGCCACTTTACAACTTTAGTATCACTTTCACCCATTATGCTGATGTTACTAATATTTTATTGTTATTAATATATTGTTCACGTGATATATATTGAGCATGTACAGTGGACACTGACACTAAGTTGATACTAGTATGATATTTATGAGCATGTGATACACAAATACAATTATTTTTATATGATTTTACTGCATTGATATGATTTTAATAGTCTTTATCGATATTTTGATTTGATATTTTATATGATTTCTCTATTGATTGTAGTATTGATAAGATGATTTCTGTAGTGATTCGACACATGTACTGATTTATCAAATTCTCTATTGTATTGCCATAAGATCATATGAATACTACTATTATAATTTGATTGCTCACATGTATATTACTTCTTTGCATTGTGTTGAGTTCAATTATATGTTTTGGTTACTTGTTGGGCTTATGAGCTCATTATATGTGGTTAAATATTTTCATGTTAGGGCAGATGATCAAGCATGTGAGATTGACCAGGATTTCATATGCTCTATTTTTTTTAGCTATTCTTTTATACTCATGATAAAGAAGTTATTGTATGATTGTGTAGACCCTAAGTAGTGTGTACGATTATTGAGAATGAATATATATGTATATATTGATGTTTTGATAACTAGCCTTATTTTTGTGGATATTTATATGGATAAAAGAAATTAGATATCTCTACTTGTTATTAATTATTAATAGATAAAAGAATAATGTTTCTAAATTAGATTATGGGTATCATAATTAGTATTAGAGCAATTATATTAAAATAATTAATTATTACTATAACTATATATAAGAATTGATTGTAAGTTAGGTAGAATGGGTAATTTAAGGTAAATTATTTTTCATATATAATTGATTGCATATGTGAATAACATGTTCCATGAACTGCATGACTATTTGATTTTTTGATGAATTTTAATTAAAATTTTTATCATACGGATTTGATTTATATCTGTTGCGTCCTGGAATATTCGCGGCGGTAGAGAAATATATGGTTTAACGTCTTAGCGTTGTACGAAGATCCAGCACACAATCAGATAAGTGAGAGGGTGGAGCCTGGTAGAAGATTTGTTCGTCTCATTGTAAGGAATTTATATCTTATTTCTGATTCAAATAATATTGTGTTTTTTATATTTTTTTGATCAAATTTATATTTTCATTACTAAAAAATGAGAATAATTTTATTTTGAAAAAACTTTTACTAAGTAAATTTTTCTATGTTATAAAGATTGAGATTATAAATATTTTGAGTATATTTTATAAAAAATTTCCTTGGTGATTTAAAAAAAATGTACCTATTCTAAAATTTATTTTGAGATTTAAAAATAATTCTTTAATTCAATAAAAGCTTCAGACTGTTATTATTTACAATCACTAGTAATTTGATTAATTTTTAAAAATATGAATTTTTTCTCGGTAGGGTTTTATGTTTCCTGCGATCATGACATTTTGACACTTTCTGAATTAAGCTCAATTATAATTTATTTACTGTAATATATTAAAATTGAATGTGAATATAAATGACTAATACCTGGTCTATATCACTAATATAATATTGTAATAATAATATGTGTCTGGGTTAAAATAAGTAAAAACTTTTTATTCACTAACGTTAGCAGGAGACAAATATTGACCAGTATATATAGGATGGTGGGCTGACTGACATTTCTTTAAATATTGTGGTTGTGTGTTATCCTCTACTGATTCATGTGATACTGATTAAGATATATTTTTGAGCATGTGATACACATATACAATTATTTTTATATAATTTTATTATATTGCATGATTTTAATAGTCATTATCGATATTTTGATTATATATTTTATACGATTTCTCTACTAATTATAGTATTGATATGACTATTTCTTTAGTGATTCAACACATATACTAATTTATTGATTTTTTTAAAGGATCAGAAGTGTATGAGTGATCATGATTTCTCAAATTTTGTTTATCAATTCTTTTATACTTGTTGCGTCCAGGAGTATTCGCGGCGGTAGAAAAATATAAAGTTTATCGTCTTAGCGTTGTACGAAAATCCGGTACGCAATCAGATAAGAGAAAGGATCTAGCATTTATGAGACACCAAGATTTTTACGTGGAAAACCCCTGAAAAGGGGGAAAAACCACGGGGCATAGCCCAGTTTGAACGAATCCACTAGTATTTGCAGTCGATTACAAATGAGACCCTTCCTTGGAAGAAGGCCTTAGCTTGATGTATATCTTATAGAGTACATTACATGATGTAAATACAAAGAGTTACTATTGACGTATTCGCTTTGTTGGAAGGACTGTAGTCGGTGGGCGACGGAAGTCAGGAGGACCGTAGTCAGCTAGCGACGGAGGTCGGAAGGACTGTAGTCGGCGGGCGACGTAAGTCAGGAGGACCGTAGTCGGCGGGCGACGGAGGTTTTGGAAAGACTGTAGTCGGCGGGCGACGTAAGTCAGGAGGACCGTAGTCGACTGACGACGGAGGTCGGAAGGACTGTAGTCTGATGACGAAGATCAGAAAAGCAGCGTCAGGTAGAAGTCCAACAATGGAAAGAAATCCATCTTCGCGTAGACATCTAGCGAAGTCCGATAACCGGTAGAAGTCCGGCGTCGGGTAGAAACTTGGCGAAGAGTGAAGGCCCCGCGTCGGGTAGAAGTCCGACGTCTGTTGGTGGAAGAGGAGAACTCTGGCCTCACTTGGTCGGAGTTTCAGCGTCAGGAGGGAACTCAATCGTAAATTGGAAATAATTCCAGCTTCACGTGGAAGTTGGGCAAGAATTCCTGCGTTCTCTCGAATATCACGCAGAATCCTGTCGTGTTCGGGCGGCAGGACGAACTCCGGCAGTGTTCGAGGAGGAGAGGATTCGGCTTTTCCTCTTTTCCTTCTTCTTCCCTTCTTCTTCTCTCTCTTCCCTTTTTTCCCTTTGGTGTAGAATGAGGGCTCTATTTATAGTTTTTCTGGAGTGACATAGCCCATAAAAAGGCGTGAGATCAGGGGCGAATTGGGAGTGTTTTGAATGGATGGCCGATATCGAATCCTTTGATCATGCACCGTTCATTGGGCATTTGAAGGCCTTAATGATGTCAGAATTCAGCGATCTTGGGCTCGTTGGATTCGTCTCGTCGAGCCGTTCCATTATAGTATAAGCTCGTCAAAATCGGAGACCGTTAGTAACTCAAATTGCGGTTTGAAGTTTGAACCTTCCAACAGCTCTTTGAGCCCTAGATTCGGACTCATTTGGGCTCGGATTGGGTTGATCTTGGTGTCGTTGGGTTCGTATTTCTGAGACGCTCAGTTTGACTATAAGCTCGCTGAAATTGGATTTCATATGCTCTCGAAATTAGTTTTTGAAGTTTCCGAACTGATTTTGCCTCGAGATTCGTGCCCAATCATGATAATTTTCTGATAATACATCAATACTTATGATAGAATAATTATGATATGATTATATAAATCTTAAGTAGTATATATGATTTTTAGGAATGAATACAGATGTATATATTGATGTATTGATAACTTATTTTATTTTTGCTAGTATTTATATTGATAAAAAAAATTAGATAGTTCTGATTGTTATTTATTAAAAAATAAAATATTAATTCTTCAAAATTAAATTCTATGGCATTATACACAACCACACCCACAAGCGCTAGAAGGAGCAACATAGGGTGGACGAGCGAAGGAGGAGATTATATGACTTCGAGAAAGCCAGACTTCAGCTAAGAATTTTTTTTAAGTAGAGATTATATGATGATTAATCTTATGTTATATTTTATAGGATGAGTATATATGACTTCGAGAAAGCCAGACTTCAGCTAGTAATCAGGAGATATTTCTGACTATTGTATTTGGTCACAAGGGGTAGGCATAATACATAAAGGGTGAGTTTATGGGTTATGCTCACATGCCTACACATAAGAGGGACAACCCTCTGGTGTCTCCAGATACTTTATAAACAGTCATTAGAGTTTGTATAACCAATACGTGGCTAACCAGACAACAGAGTTAAAATATGTCCGAAAATCACAAGTGGTCTACACATGAAGATACTAGATGAGCTTCTGAGTTTGAGAGAGTAGATTAGTAGAAATCAGCCTGCGCTTGTATCGATCAAGTAGGAGAGTGATGATATAGATTATTATTAGATTGTCTTTACTTTTTTTTATGTCTTTTTCTTTTTCTGGTATATAAGAACTATATTTATTATAACATTTATTGTAGCATTAACATTGTATTATTGTAGATAAGTTGTAAATAATTTATGCAATATATTTATTGTAGTAGTGCTGTAAGAAGTGTTTGTTGAAATAATATATATCGTATTTAATCATTACTAAAAAACTACTTGAATAACGATTATTATAAAGCTGACTAATTGACATGAGGTGTTTTTTTGTTTATGGTACAAGTTTGCGGTGTATTTGTGACGGAATTTTTGTCGCGAAGTATGATACCAAGAATTTTCATGAGATTTGCAGTGAAAATGCTTGCCGTAAATTGCGGTAAAATTTTTGCAACAATTTATTATGTGTCTCTTTCTAAAGTTTTCAATTCCTTGACACTCCTAATTTTTGAAAAAATAGGTATGCATATGTGGACATAATATATATATATACTAGTTTTATTGCATGTAAATTAAATGCACGTTAATAAAAGTTTATTTAATAAATATTTTAATTATATTTTATTTAATAAAAAATAAATTATTATCTTTTTTATATAATTAATTCTAATTATTAATAATATTAGCAAAATTTTATATAGTTTTGTGAAAATTATTATAGCAATAATGATAGGGAGCATTAACATCATAGATTTCTTTTGTTTTGAGATATTCTTGAGCTTTTTCATAATGTTCTCGTGAAAGGCAGAATTTGTGATTGATCATCAATTTCATATTCGTTCTCCATTTTTCAACCAAATGTGAACTTTCATAGCTCTCGAATATTGGACTATGACTAATAATCATTTTTGTGTTATAGCTCAATTGTTGTACTTTTCCTAGTGCATGTTTTCTTCCATGTTTTTCTTGATAGTGAAAGGTATTATTTTTTTTACTCAACAACTGAAGTGAGCAGCGGCTTCAAAAACAACACACAAAAGGCGCATTGAATTAAAATATTTATATTAATATATGAGTTAGTAAATTTGCGTATGAAGTGAAGTGATGACAAAAAGAATGCATAAGAAAATAAATCATTTTTGATTAATTTATTTGTATTATGCATTCCAACTTATATATTAAAAATAAAGCAAAGAAAAGAACCAACGTAAACATTATAGTTCGTTTAGTGAGGTACCAATAGTGATTCATGATATAAATTCTGGATCAATGTTAACATCATGAATTATAACATCTTGCAAATGAAAAAACAAATTGAAGAAGCAAGAGTATTGATTACCAATAATGAAATAGCAGGCAATTCATCAACATCTCTTTGATCTGAGAACATTTCTGCCTTAGAGATCAATAGAGACATCCTTAGTGAAAATTAGAGTCCTACTCTCCAAGCTATTAACTTCTTCCATTCTCTTATGCTGGATTTCTTCTTTTCACTTAAATCGAGATATATAAAGAAAGAGAAAGCGCACATACAACTCATCATCACTCATCAATGCTTCTTATCAAATATTATTTAATCATGAATTTATTAATTAATCAAGCAAAAAATGATTTGTCTTTAAAAACAGTCACCAATTTCAAATTTCAGACTTTAATAATGACTCGTCTGTATCATTGTAAATTGATAAAGATTAAATTCCTAAAAAGAAATCTAAGAAGTAAACAAAATTAAGCATTCTCTGAAATTAATTCAGAATGATCGCTTAAGTACAAAAGCAACATACCATATATTCAACGATAAAGTATAACACATCGTGCTCTCTAAGGACCTTATGTTTCACAATATAATGATGGTTAATTTTCCAAAGGAACTATAGAATAAATATTTATCATATTTTAAAATAAGATATAATAAATGAAGAGATTCATTTAGCAAAAATAACTTGCACTCCTACAAGCTAATGCTCTGAATAACTATGGCTGTAGTTGTATCTGGATGCTTTATTCCAATCATTTTCAGGCTAAGGACAGGCGTTAAGGTTTGAATTATTTTAGTGAAGCTTGACATGTTGATGTAGTGGATCGTCGGAAGAATCAACCTGCAAGAAGGATTTCGTTCCCAATCCAGGGAAGAAGGCAAACACAAAGCTTCAAAGCTTTAGAATGTCATAATATTCTTCAATGAGCCATCCTCCTCCAAAACATCCATATATAAACTAGCTATAGAAGATTCTAAAAAAGCTCATAACAAACTAGATAAGATATCCTAAGGAATACTTCAAGCTTAAAATGCTCCTCATCATTCTCCCCTCGCGTTAAAAATAGCTCGACTCCGTAGAGACGTGTTATTGAAAGAGAGGTTGTTGCATAAGACAGATTCCTGGATCGAAGATTTTGTTCTCAATATTTCCCTCCTCTGGAGTGACCTTTGGAAGTCCCCAAAATTCATGCCCTGCTTCTCGATAGGGATATAATGAATTGATAGTTTTAGTATTGCCTTGGGCTTGCAAGATTTCTCAAATTGTACTCTAAGCAATTCCTTCACATGAAACTTTCCTTGTGAGCCCAACACCAGTAGGAGAATTCAAGTATATAATACTAGAAACCTTAGACCAGCTGTAGGGATTTAGAAGCAGCTCAGGAAAACTTTCAGCTTTCCCCCTTGATTTGAAATTGAATGGACCATGCTCATAGACAAAGCCGTCAAAGCAAGAGTAGCCTGGGTCCCCATTCAACCAAAGTACCAAAGGGTCTTTCTCCGGATTCCACTATGATTCCATGAAGTAGTAGTATAGATTCTTCCCGTGGTTCGTATCAATTGTAACATACCCAGTGTATTGCTTCTACAGAAAAGTTCCATTGGAACCAGGCAGGTGGGAGACCAATGCATTCTCTGGAATATTGCTGTCCTTTCCTTTAAACAAAAATTTGTCGCCAGTAGGTGAAGAATCAAGAGATAAATCTTTAACAAATCCTGAGCTTTTACTGTTGAGATTTTATTGTTTATCGTCCAACTTCTCATCATTCCCGGATTTGGCAACTTTTCTCTCCATTGAATCCTCTGGTGCAGTAGTATCACCCTTGCCTGAAACTTTTTTCCAAACTTGCAATGCCTCCATCATGCTATCTCTCACGGGTTTCACCTTATCAAAACGGCAAGCCTCAAGAGACTCGATTATTTGAGAAGTCCCATCGGTAATCAAATAACCTGAATAAGAGGCAAGCACAACCAAAGCATCTGCAGCAGACTTACGAGTGGCCCAATCACTATTCTCAAGACCTTCACGAATGTTTTGAAACACAGTTGGCATACCCCGGGTACCAATTGCACCTATCTTTGTCAGGCAATCAGCTTGGAAGGTCCAACGATGCTATCTTCTTGGTTCTCAAAGGAATCAGAAGCAGTCAGGATATTCGGTGGATCCTTCTCATCGACATCAGCCAAGAATAGCTCCAACTTTTCTTCTCCAGCGCCCATATCATCAGCAATACAAGGCCGCACCAATTTAGGATCTGACACTTCATTTACATTATGTCGAGCAGTTGGGGAGCATTGCAGATGGTCAGCTTTGTCAGCCAAATTCAGATAGGGCATGTTCACACCTACAGGGAAAACATTCCCAATACCACTTCCAACGGCTTTGCCACATACTTCAATATCATTTGTATTTATTTCAGCAATGCTAAGGGTATGAAGACCATTACATGCCTCGATAAAATGGGCCTCATGTGAAGTTGCATTGATCACTGTATCCACTGGATAGAAGATTATATTATCTCTTTTGCTGGTATGGGTTTCATCATATTCCACCTGTGACCTTGGCTGGTTTTCAAATCTCCCGTCAACAACCTCTATCTGTTGCTCCGGTTGGTGGCTATTGTTACCATTTTCCTCTTCTACTTTCTCTTGCTTCTGCTCCTTCTCATTCTTCTTCTTCTCCGGTTGGTGGCCAGGCGCTGAATCGCGCTCGTCGCAAGGCACGGGTTCGTTGTTTGCGTGCTGAAGCGGGAGTGGGACGATCGGGTTTGATTTAGGCGAAGTAGTCTGTGGAGGTGGAGGATCTCGCCATCGCATCGGACGCTTGAGCGGCGGATCACGCCATCGGAGAGGGAGCTCGAGCAGAGGGTAATCATTAACGACGGTGGGAAAATGGCTAGACTGATAGTGTTCGCGTGGAGCGGACGAGAGTAGCGAAGAAGAAGAAGAATACCTTGGTATGGTTGCCGACGACATTCACATCTTCCTTATTGCCTGAAGGTTTTTGCCAATCCGATCAAGGTTTCTGTCTACCCGAACGAGTGATTCCTTCGCTTGAGCTTGATAGAAGGCGATCCGGCTTCGAGCATCGTCGACAGCCCACCTTCCTCGGTGTCGATCGTCGTCGACCGCCAATCTAATTATTCCGCTGCTTCGATCGTCGTCGAAAGCTAACCTTCTTCCGCAGTCCATCGATCTTCACAAGCTCCAGGCTCTGATACCAACTGATGTAGTGGATCGTCGAAAGAATCAACTTGCAAGAAGGATTTCGATCCCAATCCAGGGAAGAAGATGAACAAAGCTTCAAAGATTTAGAATGTCATAATATTCTTCAATGAGCCATCCTCCTCCAAAACATCCCTATATAAACTAGCTATAGAAGATTCTAGAAAAGCTCATAACAAACTAGATAAGATATCCTAAGGAATACTTCAAGCTTAAAATGCTCCGCATGAGCACTCCTCTTCATGCTTCTCCCCACTTCAAGAGAGATGATTTTGAATTCTTCCTCACACTTTTGGGCTCTTCGCCTCTCAATTGTCGCCTTTTTTATCCCATTTTTATGACGAGAGAAACGAAAGAAAAATGCGACAGGGCATAAGGCTGGTGGGAAAGGAACAGGTTAATAATAAACGGCATTTTTAGTTTGTTTTTTGAAATATTAAATTTTATATCATTGGAAAAATATGTTACAAAGTTTTAAAAAAAGATCATAAACTCATTAGATGCTCAAAGGGATACATTGAAAAAGTGAAAAAAAAAAAACTATAGAGTGAAAAATCCCACAGTAGTTGCAGGCAATAGGCCAAATCCCAATTATTTTAAACATGTTCCTTTTGCACCGTCCTTATGCCCTTATCTCTGTTTGCTTTCGTTTCCCTTGTCATAAAAAAAGGATAAAAAAGGCGACAATGGAGAGGGGAAGAGCTCAAAGTTTGAAGAAGAATCCGAAACCATCTCATTTGAAGTAGGGAGAAACCTGAAGAGTGCATCTGACTGGGACCTCCAAAAGCTCCTGTTGGAGCTGCTTAGGCCGGTCGAGTTGCCTGTGTTGCATGGTGCGGCGGCAGTAGGTGTAGCCCTTTGGTGGCATCGAAGGGACTACTCACTCGTTGGATGACACCGAAGATCATGGGTGGTGTCGACGGCAGTAGAGGCGATGATGGAAATATCACAGATGTATTTGGCTTCAGCCATAGAGTAAGCAATAGGTGATAGCTAAGTTGTGTGCCATCTTGCCTAATCATACATTTTTTTTTACTCTTTTTTTTTTTAATATGATACCACAGAAATTATCAAACAATTTGGAAAGATTGTTCATACACCTTTTGATAGTTTTGAGAGTCTTACTCAATCTGAACAAGATAAAACTTTAGATTTTTGGCTTGCATATGGTTGATTATTAGTATTTTTAATTTCTCTATAAATTAATCTTATTCCAAACTATATTTTTAATCAAACTAAGTTCATCAGTTCTTCTTAGTGGTTTCTTGCAGCATTAAAATTATTGTGGGGTCATCAGTTGAAATGAAAGTGGTGGTGGGAAAGAAAAGGAAAGAGACAATTAGGAAGTCAGGAGATGAAGATATACAGAGGATTCTATGTTTTTTAAACTATTTCGCTTCATTCAAAAGATAAATGTTTATGACGAGAATGAGTAAACTAGTTAATATAAATATAAGCTTTGTTTACTTTTATTATAAAGTTGTAATAATATTAGGCTATATGTATATAAGTGTAGAAAATTTTCATATGTAAGGCAAGCAAATTCTGATCAACAACAACACTATCAACAATACAGATGGTCTGCTATAAAGATAGATTAAAGTAACCATCACATTCATCCAGTTGATCTGCTATAAAAATAGATAAAAGTAATCATCTCATCCATCTAGCTCTTAAGTACATGTACAACCAATATGACACAGATCAAAGTTGTAACTACTTATGCTCAGAGATAACAATTTATTGATAATGAGCAGATCTAGATTGATTCCATACATGGTAAAAAAACTTTTCCACCTTGTTGCCTCGAAATTCCATGCTCAAAGATATCGCCGAAAAGAATTCGTCTCCTTCTGGCTTCTCATCCTTCAAGTTCATCACTGAAACCCTAATTCAAGGTTCAAGGAGAGACCTTCAATCTGACACTCTCAAGCTATTTGGAATTCAAACAGTTAGAGTCCTAATCTTCCAATGTAAACGATTGAGAATCTAGAATTATATATCACAAATAGATTCGACTATATAGGTGTGGTCTTTTTTCTACTTGCTTTTACTTTGGATGTAACCTTTTTTGGTTTTTTAATAAAATTATAATATATATATATATATATATATATATCACAAATAGATTCGACTAGGACAAGGATATGGGAAGATCAACTCGCCTTCTTGGAAGACGAAAAAAAGGAAGAAGAAAGAGAAATTGATGTAGCCTTCATGAAAGAAGAAAGAGAAATTGGTGATGCAAATCAAACTCATATGGGTATAGATTTAAACAAATAAAACATTAAAATTACAATAAAATTAAGCTCATTTGTAGCAAGAATTTAGCTCAAATAGGCTTTGGGTAAGCAAGCCCAAGTTTGTACAGGCATCAACTTTTTTAGATTAGATTTTTCCATTTAAATTTATATTCAGTTTAATATCATTTAGTTTGAGCTTTTCTACAATATTATTATAAATAGAGTTTCTTTTTTATGATTTTATGTAGGTGTGGATAAAAAAAAATTATATTCTAAATAGGCTTAAAGATCTGGAAAATAATCAATGAAAATTTTCCAAAAGTTATTCTCTTTTTCATCCCTTCCCCCTTCCTCTCTTCCATAATCCTTCACCATGTTAAGTCCCAACTCCGACACAAGTAGCAAGAACTAAAGCTAGCCAGTCCTTTATCACTATTATTCCTATTAAATTTTACGAATGATGAGATCACTTTTCCCGGCAAACAAGTGGACTATCTAAGTGTTGAATTCTTAAGAGTCGTGAAGAGCAGTCGACATTTCAAGGCACAATTAATGCTCAACATCAACATCAACATCATTGACTCAAAGTTTTAAACAGCCTGTCGAGTTAGTCCTGTGGTGTGAAAACCGAGTGAACCTGCAAAAACAGAGAAAAGAAAGAAGAAGCAGAGAAAGAAAAAGAGAGACGAAGGAGAAGAATGAGAGGAAGTGTGGGTAATTCCAATGTAGTTGTATTCAAAAGTCTGCCTAAACCTGCTATATATCTCCAGGCATTACATAACTTGTTTCTAATAAAGTAAATATTAAAAGAAATGCTAAATGCTGAGCTGGCCACTAATTGGCAGAGAAGCAAAAACTAACTAAAGCTGCAAGAAGTAGTGGAGATATAATTAAGGTAATGATATCACCGGAATATTCTGGTACCATGATACGCCACATCAGTTCTCCCCCGCCGTGGGAGATTCCTCGCCTGAGGAAAGATCTTGAATTATACCTGTGTCCGGTGGTTTATAAGCGAAAATGTCAGATACATTGAACGTCGATGGTGTAAGGACTGTTGGCGGGAGGTCCACAACATATGCATTGTCGTTGATTCGCCGCACAATGGGAACTGGTCCTATCTTCCTGGGACTGAGTTTCAAATAGGTTCCGGGTGTAAATCTCTCCTTTCGAAGGCGAACCATCACGAGGTCGCCAGGATGGAATATCTTTTCACGCCGGCTGAGATCGGCATGCTGCTTGTAGGTCTTATTGGCAGCTTCTAGCTTGTTTCTTATGTCTTGCAACAATTTCGTGTAAGTCTCGGTAGTATGGGTTGCTGCCTTACTCTTGCATTGCGGTATAACTGCTATATCCACCACATGATTTGGGCACTTGGTATAGACTATGCTGAACGGACATTGTCCAGTGGATCGGTTAGACATGGCATTATACGCAAATTCGGCTTGGCCAAGGTAGTCATCCCATTGCTTTGGGTGTTCATGAGATAGGCAGCCCAGCATGTTACCTAATGTGCGATTCACAACCTCAGTTTTCCCATCCGTCTGAGGGTGATACGCGGAGCTCAGTTTGATTTCTGTCCTGAGTTTGGTTTCGGCTGATGCTAGGAACAACGTTCTGACTCCATTGAGTTCGCCACCATAGAATTCAATAAAATGACAAATTTCTCAGCATACATGTTGTTCTCTAATTCTCGCCAGAAGTGACTGACGAATTTTACATCGCGGTCTGATGTAATGCTGCGCGGGACTCCATGGAGACGGACAACTTCTTTGAAGAAGAGGATGGCGACGTTGAGGGCGTCAAAGGTCTTCTTACAAGCTATAAAATGGGCCATTTTGGAGAAGCGGTCGACAACCACCATAATCGAGTCAGCTCCCCGTTTGGTTTTCGGCAAGCCCAACACAAAATCCATGCTGATATCCTCCCAAATCGAATTCGGAACCGGCAACGGCGTATAAAATCCAGTATTCTGGGCATTTCCTTTATACAATTGACATATAGGACATCGCTCCACAAATCGTGTGACGTCCCGACGGAGATGCGGCCAGTAAAATCTGCTCTGCATTTGTTCCAATGTTTTTGTTCGGCCGAGATGTGCCGCCAGGCCATCGCTGTGCAATTCTTTGGTCAAATGTTCCCGCCAAGAGGATGCTGGAATACATAGTTGATTCCCTTTGAATAAAAAGTTATGTCGAATGGAAAAGTCAGCAAATGGTATAGGCGGATTGCTTATCAAACTGTTCCAGGAAGCCGAAAAATTCTTGTCTAACCCATATAACTCCTGCACAGCTTCCAATCTGGGTGTATCAACTTGTAACTGAGTGATCAACGCCGTGCGGCGGCTGAGGGCGTCGGCTACCTGATTTTGTGTCCCAGATTTGTGCTTGAGTACAAAGCTGAAGCGTTGGAGGAATGTCAGCCATCTCGCATGCATCTTGTTCATAGTCTTTTGACTATTAATGAATTGAAGGGCATGGTTGTCACTGCATAGGACGAAGTCCTGGTGTAACAGGTAATGTTCCCACTGCTTCAGGGCCCGGACGACGGCGTAGAATTCTTGCTCGTACGCCGACCAATTTTGACGAGCTGGACTGAGCTTCTCACTGAAAAATTACAGAGGTTTATCATCTTGTGCGAGCACTGCACCCACGCCTATAGATGAAGCGTCGGTGTCGACATGGAATGGTTTGTTGAAGTCAGGCATGGCCAATACAGGAGCTGTTGTTAATGCAGTCTTGAGGGTATTGAAGCTCCGCTCTTGATCCATCGTCCATTGCAGGGTCTTGTCTTTGAGGCATTCAGTAAGTGGTGCAGCTATTATGCTAAATCCGCGGATGAAGCGACGGTAGAAGTTGGCTAGGCCAATGAAACTGTGAACTTCGGTCACGGAACGTGGTGTTGGCCAGTCAGTAATAGCACGAATCTTCTGAGGATCCACGTGTACGCCCTGGCTAGAGATAATGAAGTCCAAGAAATGGACGGTACTCTTGGAGAATTCACACTTAGTTAAATTAAGATACAGTTTATGTTCTCTTAAAATGTCAAGTATTTGAGAGAGGTGAGTGCAGTGATTTTCTAGCGAACGACTAAAAACAAGGATGTCATCAAAATAAACGACACAATACCTCCCCAGGGCGGGTCTGAGTATCTCATTCATGAGCCGCATGAACGTTGCCGGAGCATTGCACAATCCGAATGGCATGACCCGCCACTCGAACAGTCCATCTCGAGTTTTAAATGCAGTCTTCCATTCATCCCCGGGTCGAATACGGATTTGGTGATGGCCGCTTCGAAGATCTAGCTTTGAAAACAGTGTGGCACCGGCGAGTTTATCCAACATATCTTCGAGACGAGGCACTGGGAAGCGGTATTTTGTGGTGATCTTATTGATAGCTCGGCTATCAATGCACATCCGCCAACTTCCATCCTTCTTGGGTACAAGCAGGGCGGGAACGACACAAGGACTGAAACTGGGCTGAATCAGCTGCTTTTGAAGTAATTCTTCAACAATGCCTTGGAGTATTTCGTGTTCATGTGGGCTCATTTTGTAGTGCGACAAGTTTGGAAGATTGGCACCGGGTTGTAGATCAATCTGATGTTGCAAGTTTCGTAACGGGGGAAGCTCGTTCGGTAAGGCTGCCGGCCACACGTCTTTGTAATTCTGAAGGATGTCGTGAATGGCTGTAGGAAGTTCTGCGGTCCCTGCATTTGCTTGAATGGTAGATGCAACCAAAGCCAACATACAAGATGATTCCTTCCAGGAGCTTAAGAGGCTTGGCCCGCTAATCACAAACATGGTGGATTTGTCAGGCGATTCTTTGTCTCTATCCACAACTGATCGGGGTAGCAGTCGAATTTTGCGTTGCTTCCATTCAAATATATAAGTGTTTGCTCGCCCGTCATACACCGCTCCCATGTCAAACTGCCACGGCCGTCCTAAAATGATATGGCAGACATCCATATCTAAAACGTCACATAGAACTTCACAGACATAGCTTTTGCCTATAGAAAAAGTGACTCGACACATATCGGATACAGCTATATCGACACCTTTCTTCACCCAGCTGATCTTGTAAGGATGGGGATTGCGCGTCGTCTTAAGGTGAAGCTTCTGCACTACTGACCGAGAAATTATATTCTCGGTGCACCCACTGTCAACGAGTAAATCGCAGACGCTACCGCCAATGGTGCATCGGGTTCGGAAGATAGCATGCCTCTGAGACGCACCCGCCTGACGAGGTGCTATTAGTAACTTCTCCATAACGCATGCGAGTGGTTCACCATCATCAGCTTGAAGATCCTCAAAATCCTGCTCATTCACCTGCTCGGCATTGTAATCTTCCTCACCTTGTTCCCCTTCAAGTAATTGCACTTGTTGCCGATTAGGACAGTCATTGGACTTATGTCCCGGCTGGAAGCAGCGATAACACTTCAGCGTTACTGGCTTCGCATATGGGTTGTTATCCCGCACGGGTGTCTTCTGACGGTGATACAACGGCGGTTTGGGTTCAGCCCCCAAAATGCCAGGTCCTCCAGAGGATGGTATTGTGGGTTTGTGTCCGCCCACGGCTGGTGATTTATGCGCCTCCCCACTCGATTCTGCAGCAATTTTCCGAGCATTATTTCCTCGCGGCTGTCGGTTGAGCTGAATTTCAGCCTTAAGGACGTAATTAACCGCTTGAGAAAGCGTCCATACCGAATTCATTTCAAGCTTATTCTGTATAGCTTCTTTAAGGCCGCCAATGTATCGAGCGACTAGTTGCGTTTCAGATTCATTCAGGTTGTTCCGTGCGCTTAACCGGTAGAACTCCTCTGTATACTCGCTAACAGTCCGAACACCTTGGTTGCAATGTTGATACTGCACGTATAACATCTGCTCGAAATCAGTGGGTAAGAAATGCCCCCTCAGCAATCGTTTCATCCTATACCAGCTGGAGACATTCCCCTTTCCTTCTCGTCTTCGGGACTGTAGGAGTTGCATCCACCATGCCCCCGCTCCGCCCTTAAGACGACACGCGACGTACTTAACCTGTTTTTCCGGCGCGATCTCCATGTAATCAAAGAATGCTTCAACAGCACGTTCCCAATCCAAGTAGTCTTCGATGTGTAAGCGCCCGTCGAAGAAGGGAATGTCCAGTTTAATGCGAAACTCTCCGTTCTGCCGCTGTGGTGGAGGATATCGGCGAGGCTGTTCATAAAAATTTGGTTCATCTTCCTCTGCTGAGTCCGATACTTCCAACTGTGGCTGGACGCCTTCTTCATCATCAGATCCTGATACCACTGGAACAGCGTTATGAAGCCTTCGGCCACGATGTGGGCGCATCACCGGTGTGGTTGCCGGCGCGACTGCCCTCCTCATTGCAGCCGTTGGTTGATTCGTCCGCAGGGAACGAATCTCCGTCCTCATTTCCGCAGAAAATTGGAAGAACTCTGTGGTTAACGCCTCCATCTGTCGAGCCATGCTGTTCTGGGCAGTCCATAAAGCTTCCAGACTTCGGTCGTCCTCCACAGTCCGTTTGCTTCCTTCGGCCATTGGATTCACAGCCGAGCTCTGATACCAATTGGTGTGAAAACCGAGTGAACCTGCAAAAACAGAGAAAAGAAAGAAGAAGCAGAGCAAGCAAAAGAGAGACGAAGGAGAAGAATGAGAGGAAGTGTGGGTAATTCCAATGTAGTTGTATTCAAAAGTCTGCCTAAACCTGCTATCTCCAGGCATTACATAACTTGTTTCTAATAAAGTAAATATTAAAAGAAATGCTAAATGCTGAGCTGGCCACTAATTGGCAGAGAAGCAAAAACTAACTAAAGCTGCAAGAAGTAGTGGAGATATAATTAAGGTAATGATATCACCGGAATATTCTGGTACCATGATACGCCACATCATCCTGCCTATATAGGACTCTAGGTAAGGTATCTTAAATTTTAAAGGTGATCTCGCATATACTATCCCTTGTAGTTGAGTTGATGAATTCTATTGATGGCTCATCGCTCATGGTGATGAAGAGTTGCTTTGAAAGCATGCTTCTAGAAGGTGGATTGTGTACAAATATCTGCTGCCCAGATGAACCTAAGGTGTTTTCTTGAAAGCCAACTTCCTTCAGGCTTCCTTGTCGAGTTGAGAACAATTACCCATTGGTGAGCCTTCGTTTTTGAGGCTATGAGATTCGAGTTCTCTCCTTAGGATTGATTGAATACGTATGAAGCACATGAGAAATCATGTACAAGTATACACAATTAATATTGAGCATAATCAAAATATCAAATAAAAGTGAAATTCCCTTCAATTTGTAAAACAGTGATCATAGATTTAAGTATGAATTTTTACTAGCTTCTTTACATAAAATATGATTTGTAAATGATTGTTAAACTTAATTTCCTTGTATTTATATTGAACTGCGCAGTCAACGATAAAATGTTGTCTTCATTGTATAATTATTTTCTAATTCAATATAGAAAAAAATTATAAAATTTATCTACCTTGACTAATCAAGAGATTACCATAGGCATAACAAGATTTCTTGTGCAAATATATCAATATAAAGTTGCTCTCCAAGTTACTCTTTCACCCATCATTAAAATTAACGACTAATGGTCAGTGTCATTTAACTATTTATTTTTAGATGCGCAATTTATTTATTTCTATTTGAACTATTAGAATCATTAATGGGTTGTTTGGTTGCAAGAATTAGAAGTAAAAAGTAAACCAAATGTTGGTGCATTTTAAATCTTGGATATTTCCTTGAAAGAAAAGCAAATGCATAATAATCTATTGATGAGATATTTAAATTTCTCACTTAGTTCATTTCAATATATTTAGAATTTGCTTGATTTATTGAATTCTACATACATTCAATTGAGAAGCTTGACCTATAATCACGATCAAACAGTACTACCAAAGGCATTACTAGTCACTGGCGCTACTGCTATCATCACAATCAACCATTGCAGTTGGCTCAACCAGCACCGTCAACCCACCACTATATCCGCCATTGTTTGTAATTATCGTATTTCAAATATTTATTTTACTTTGCAAGTAATCAAACATAAAAAAATTAAACTCACAAACTTCTTTTACAAGAGACTAATAACAACAAAGTTTTTCATATATATGATTTTAATTTACAATATATTTAAAACACTCATAAATTTTAAATTCCACCAACCAAATAGTGTTATTGGAATTAATCGTTGTCATTATGTCATATAATATTTATAGTAAGAATATATAATATTTATTCATGTGATATTTTCTCATTATTGAGAATATTCTATTTAATAAATTTCCATTATTACATTTTTTCTTGCCAATATATATATAGGTGATCAATTTGTATTAGCATGAAATTAATCAAATGAAGATTTAGCCTTTCACAATGTATATTATTATCTGTGGAATTTCTTGTAGCTTGTATTGACAACATTGATGCCTAAATAGTTTTTTGCAAGATTTACTATTGATTTTAAACCTCTGTCCATGGGTACTAAGTGATGAAATTTTTTGGAAGTTGATCCTTCAGAAACATGTAAATTTGTAAATCAAAACAAATCTTTTTAATCATTTTATCTCTTTGTTTTTCTATGAGATTCTCTCGCCCCTTTAGACCTCCTCAATCTCCTAGCTCTCAAAACTTTCATTTTCGCCTTATTTATATCTCCATAGATCTAAATGTGTACAAACTTTATTTTAAAACTTTATCAATGATATTTTCTTCTAGTAATGATAAGTAGCTTCAACCGTCCCAAGACCCTTATTTATCTGCTTCCAAAAATCAATTTAGTCATAAATCAAAAGTAACAATTTGCTGTTAATGAGCAGATCCAGATTGATTCCTTACATGGCAACAAACTTTTGCACCGTGCTGCCCCAAATTTTCATGCTCAAAGATTTCGACGAAAAGAAACCGCCTCTTACTGACTTCTCGTCCTTCGAACTCATCACTAAAACCCGAATTCAAGGAGAGACTTCAATCCGACACTCTCTAGCTATTTGGAATTTAAATAGTTAAACCCCTAATCTTCCGATGTAAACAATCAATAAGTATATACCACAGATAGATTCGACTGGGACAGGGATGCGAGAAGATAAACTCGCCATCTTGGAAGACGAGAAAAGGAAGAAGAAAGAGAAATTGTTGTAACCTTCATGGAGGGGAGTGAGTTTGTCTTCTTTTATCCTTGTCCCAATCAAATCTATATGTGGGGTATATAATTCTTGATTCTTAATCGATTACATCAAAAGAGTAGGACTTCAATTGTTTGAATTCCAAATAGCTTGAGGGTGTCGGATTGAAGATCTCTCCTTGATTTAGGACTTCAATGATGAGTTCGAAGGACAAGAAGCTGGAAGGTGGCGGATTCTTTTCGGCGATATCTTCAAGCAAGAAATTTGGGGTCAACACAATGCAGAAGTTTGTAATCGAGTAAGAAGGCATTCTAGATCTGCTCATTATCAGTAAATATTAACCTTTGAATATAATTATTTACAACTTCAATCTGCGTCGCATTGGTTGTAGATGTTCTTAAATGCTAAATAGATGAGATGATTACTTTTATCTATTTGTATAATAGATCAAATGTACTGCTAATTGTGTTATAGTTGATTAGAATTTGCTTGCCTTATATAATCTAATTTACTTGCTGCTAATGCCTTTGCAATATCTTGTATGGCCTTTTTTCTTTCACTAATAAAAAGGGGTTACAACAGTTGGAGACAGGCAATCAGACAGAAAAAACATGAAAAGAGAGATACAATCACAATAAAATAGTAAAAAAAAACTCAAAGGAGGGCTCAGAAGAAGGCCGAGACTCCGAGCGTCCTCGAATCCGCGCAAGGACCAACCAGAAGGGTGAGAATCACCAACGGTTTCCACAAGGTAGCCAACGAGGACACGAGTCCCAGCCACATCATAGCCCCGCAACCTCAAAACCAAACGAAGCGCAATCCGAACAACCGCAAAAAAACAAACAAAGTAGAAAAAGAATTATCTTCTTCTACCACCTCGATTCCAAAATTTACCATGAGGAGCACCCCGAAGAGGTTGATCACGAACCATTTTAAACTCATTTCCGGTATCTGAATATGACTCAAAATCAGAATCTTCATCAGATGAATTGTGCAACCAATCACCATGTGACCTAACATCCACTCCAGAAGAACCACCCCTCTGGTACATCATATTATGGGATGCCATTACATTAACTGGAACATTAACCAAATTTTGAGAGATGACTAACATGCCATTCACATCCGAATTTACCACCTGACACACATTTGGCTCCTCATTCAAAACGCTAATCTGTAGCCGATCAGAAACCTCCACAATACCCAAAATCGGCGAATCACCAGAAACCAAACCACCAGGCCCCCCACCACACTCATCAGGAATAGGCACAACATTAACAGGAGTAGAAACCAAAATTTCGCTAACTTCCGGCACCAGACCAACAGCCGGGATCTCCTGAATCACATCCGTAAGACCAATACCGTCCACCACATATGAAGGAATATCATTAGGAGACAACAGAGTATCAGAAGTATCCGAATTGCCAGCTTCTAACTGTCACGACCCGACCCGACGGGGACGGATCCCGCCCGAGCCGGACCGCGACAAAACCTTTTTATCCAGGATCTGGCTTTGGAATTTGGTTACTGAACTGAATCTTTCAAATTAATCAACTCAACAGACACACAAACACAGAGCCACTATGAATCATCAAACACAGCGGAACAAAACATCTATATTTTCATTTTCCTCAAAACAATCCTCTACAGATACAGTACATGGCTTTTGAACAGAAAGAAAGACAGAACAGAAAAGCCATGACTGTACAAAAATCAAAAGGTACAAACAATACCTATACGGATCAGAACTCAGAAATCTATTCCTGGACTTCCTTCCCTTTCCCAGAACCTGAAAACCACCAGAAAACAAGAGTGAGCTCAACAGCTCAGCAAAGCAACAATCCTCCAATCAAAACTCTCAGAATCCAAAACCAAACTCATCAGACAGAAATCAGATCAGAAATCGGAACAGATTGTTTGAATAGTTGCTATTTGAATGATTTATAATTGTGCAACTTATGTAGTTTTGATGATTCCAAACATTATTGTTCAAAT
>NW_021319809.1:865517-866608 GCF_001605985.2 Dendrobium catenatum | reverse complement strand
AGAAATAGGATTCGGAGTCCTTACTGCGAGACAAACAAATCTTCCAACTGCGTCGTCGGAAGAAAAGCGCTCCGCGGGCTCCAAAACCAAGCTTTTCCTTTGCTTTTCTTTCTCTTTCTCTCTCTTGCCTTCTCCTTCTCTCTCTTCAAATGAATCAAAAATATCTCAATCGGATATTTATCAACACTGATCGTCCCGGACGATCCAATTTTCGTCCCGGGACGATTTGCCCTCTGGCAAAATTTCGTACAGACAAAATTAAATAGCGTCCGGACGACTTGCTCTCTGGACAAATTTCGTACAGACGGATCGTCCCGACCCTTCCAGGTTCGTACAGACGAAAATGACAGATTTCTTCACAAATTTCTTCAGTTCGTCCAGTACTAAATCCAGTTCGTACAGACGAACTGCACTAAAAAAAATCAGCTTTTTCAAGGCACTGATCGTCCCGGACGATCTCAATATCGTCCCGGACGATCCTGGGAGGAAAATCACATCTACAGAGAAACAAATCAAAGGAACGAGCTCTCACACAGAGAGAGAGAGAGAGAGAGAGAGAGAGAGAGAGAGAGAGAGAGAGAGAAAGAGAAGAGATTTAATATATAAAAAAATATAAAGTACTTAAATTGAAGAGCAGCACTCCTGAAAAATTTAATAATTTGCAATGAACCTTGTGGATAAGTAGATTCAAGAAGAAAGCAATTCAACATAGCTCAATAAATTTGATAATGTGATTAAGTGAATTCAAGAGAATTTAAAAATATTTAAATAAAAATATTACTTACAATTAAAAAATTATCAAAATAAATTTAATATCTAAGCTCAATAAATTTTGCCTTAAGCCTAGAGTGTCAAATTCGGGTCCACGGGTCGGGTTCGGGTCAAACCTGAAAAATTGACCTGACCTGTTCGGTCGACACCGACCGTCTACAAACGGGCAATTTTATGGACCCGAACCCGACCCTCTTTCGGAATCGGGTCAACCCGAACCCACTTGTTTCACCGCGAAAGCGGTACAACCAGCGAAGCCAACGACATCGGGCAGCACCGCAGTGGTCGTGCACGGGCGCGGCAGTGGGGCGGCGGTCGCC
>NW_021319809.1:834448-865417 GCF_001605985.2 Dendrobium catenatum | reverse complement strand
GTCAGCTGTTAGGGCGTGCCGCGACGCGGGCAGCCAGCAGTGGTCGCGCGCGCGCAACCGGCAGCGGTCTCGCGTGGGCCTGCGGCACGAGTACGGGACGCGGGGCTCGCTCGACTGTGCAACGGCGATTTGAAGATGACTTATGCGACTCGGGTTCGGGATGGCGCGACGCTGGTTCGGGTTTGTGTTATTCCGGGTCAATTCGGGTCGTTCCCGGGTTTCCGGGTCAACCCGAATCCGACCCGATTTTGCAAACGGGTCGATTTTCCGGACACGAACCTGACCCGCTTCGGGTTTGGGTCAAGCCAACCCCGAAATTTTCGAGTCGGGTTCGGGTCGGGTCCAACATTTGAGCCACCATCAACATAGAATTCAAACCAGCAAGAATAAACTACTTGGACCTGAACAACAAGAAGAAAGAAATGAACAACCACTTATAAAAGATGCTCAAAACCAAACAGCGGCATCTAGCCCACCACAAATCCAACCCAAAGATATAACAGGCATGCGCAAAAAACCCAAACACCATCCATAGTGAACAATTATTACGTCTCAACGTCTGGTCGGAGGCAAATTCCCGCCAAAAAACGAGTTGTACCGAGCAAATACCGAGTAATACCAAACAATAACGAAGAATACCATCATTTGAAGACCCAATACCGAATTATACCGGACTTTACCGAGCAAATACCTAGTTATACCAAAGTTGTACCGAGTTTTTCCCAGAAAAACTCGGTACAACTCGATATTTCTCGGTACAGCTCGGTATAACTCGGTATTGGTCTTCAGAGAACGATATTCCTCATTATTATCAAATAATACCTAGTTGTACCGAGCAAATACCTAATTTTTTGACGGGAAATTGCCTCCGACCAGACATTCCTCTACGTCCTTGCACCGGACGTAATAAAAGTTCATCCAGCATACTTGGAGAAAGCTTAAAAAGATATTTTAAAAAAAAAATACCACCCTTAAATAGCATACTTTACCAACAATTTTATTTGCTTTTCACACTACTTTATTTATCTTTATTAAAAAGGAGACCAAAATAATTATTCTTTCTTTCAAGTGACCAAATATATCAGCATGGACACATCTTGAATATGTAAGCATTTAATTATCATAACAACCCTCTTGATAATATAGTTGGCTCTATCAGGGTTAATCATAACTCGATCGCATGGGATTCTCGATCACATCAGTTTGAAAAATTTGATACGATAAAGATCAAAATATATGATGCATGAGTATTCTTTTTATAAAATGTTATATTTGCTCCACGAACTAATATGAAATTAAAAAAATTGCATGATTATTTTAAAGTGTGATGCTTGATTTTAATGGTTTGAAGAATTTTCTTGATGGATCATTTTTTAATAAATGTGATTAGTGATTTGTCAAATATTGTTTGTCTTGAGGATTTCTTCCATGATCTTATATTACATTCAAGCATCATATATTTTGATCTTTATCTTATCATATTTTTCAAACTGATGTGATCGAGAATCCCATGCGATCGAGTTATGATTAGCCCCCGTAGAGCCAACTATATCTTCAAGAGGGTTGTTATGATAATTCAATGCTTACTGATGTGGTACAGTTTAGGAAGCTGAACACCTGAGGAGTATTGAACACCACAATAATGAATTATTCACATTCTTTTGCCCGAATTCAGAACCATGTTCCACGTTCTCATCCTTTTCAATTACTACATAATTAGCATTAGCCTAGCCTATATTTTATTAGCTAACTACTAGCTTTGCTTCTTTAGTTATCTTTTTACAACTTAGCTCATATATATTGCTGAATTAGAAAGGAACGAAGGAAGAGAAGATATTACGACCCAAATTACTGTTTCATTGTTCTTGAGTTTTCCTGTATTGAGGCTTTCGGTTGCAGGGTTTAGATTGTTTTTATTGCAAGTTTGCACCAGCTGGTATCAGAGCAATCTAGACGAGCACTGGGATGGCCGAGAATAGCCAACGAGCTACTCCCGACGAAGATCGGAGCCATGATGTATGGACCGCCCTCACTAATATCTCCAATTACGGAGCGTAACTCAATGCTGAATTCTGACGATTCTCACTAGAAACAAGACGAGATATACAAGCTTTGCAGCAAACCGTGGGCGCAAATCAAGGATTGAGGCGTGCCGGGCGTGACGACACCTTTCTTGTTCAGCGGGGACACGTTGTTCCTGAGCGACCCCTAAGCAGGATTCCTGTTGTGAATCCTGAATATTCTGATTCAGATGACGACGAGGGGCGTCGACCTGGATTCGATTTATTCGAACAAGAAGATAGAAGATTTGGTGCCAGAGGATTTGGTGATCGTGGAGAAGGTCGGAAAGCTAGGGAGAGACCACCAAATCACCAAGGTGAATTCCAGGTTAAGATTGATATTCCATTTTTTGAAGTGCGTCTTCATATCGAAGATTATTTAGACTGGGAAAGAGTCGTCGAGACATTCTTTGAATACATGGAAATACCTCCGGATAAGCAAGTCAAATATGTAGCATGCCGATTGAAGGGGGGTGCTAGTGCATGGTGGATGCAACTACTGCAAAATCGGAGAAGGGAAGGTAGGGGAGCCATCTGAAATTGGTACATGATGAAGCAATTAATACGAGGGCATTTCCTCCACATCGACTACGAGAAAATGTTGTATATCCAATACCGGCATTGCACTTAGGGGCAGCGGACAGTCAGCGATTATACGAAGGAATTCTACAGGTTAAGTGCTCGTAATAATCTACATGAATCAGACAATCAACTAGTCGCTAGATACATATGCAAGATTTAAATCTAAAACCTATTGGTTGGTAACCAAATATCCCAACCAACAAATCAAATTAAGTTGTGTTGGTAGGACATTTAGGCTAATTAAACTCACACGCACATTACGCCACAACTCACCTTAGTATATTGGGAGCTTTGGCTACCAAAAAAGGTCTTGGGATTGAGTATTGTATATGTGATGTGTATGTGAATTTGCTTTAATTAGCCTAAATATCCAAAAAAGAAAACTCAAATTTTTGCCCAATTAGTCGTGATTAGGACCCTACAATTGATTAGGTCCAACTGTGTGATTCTTCCTCAGTACAATTCCAGAAGGCGCAACCAATTTTCCACTAAAACCATCAATCAAAAGGGATGCAAAATTGGAAGGAGTTTCCTAGAACAATTCTCGCAATCGGCTTCTATCTCCCTCCCTCTTATGGGGAAGAGAAGTGATTGAATTGTGAGAACAACATCAAACCAAATTTCCATAGCAGAAGTGAATACATATAGAAACAAAGTTAATAAAGTTGACTGAAATACCATGAGAGGTGCCTTTACTTTGCATGGATAACTCTTCGATAATAATAAAGGTAAGCGTTGAGCTTTTCTAGTTTGCCTTCTCATCCGAGTCTAGGAGAAATTCTAATTCATTTGTCAAATTAACCCTAGTCTCTGCTATTAGTTGGTAGTTTGAATATGGTATTTTTATTTACTATGTTCTAATTTAGTGTTTATATGCAGATATAATCCATAAATTGTTAGTTAAGATGCTAATTTTTGCTTATAGTATTATTTTACAAGTCTAATTTCATCCCCTTTTACTCATTTTTTTTTTTTTTTTTTGCAATTTGAAAACCTGAGATTTATTATAGTGGAGGCATGTAAAGGGGAGCATCAATGAGATATTTGATTGAAATGTAAGCACACTTAAATTCAAAAAAATTTAATACTCTAGATACTTCTCTTGCTACTACTACATGGATCATAACTAAGCACTTATGCTTCATATAATACTATAACGAGCTCTCACATGCGTGAGAGATTGGAAAGTAGTAGTCTTTCTTTTGAAATTGGATATTTGGTTTTAGTGACTATGAAACTACATATAGAATCTCCTTTTAAAAGTTGCTTACTATATTAGGCTAAGATTTGTAATTCATTCCAACTTATTTATTAGAACAGATCCTCCTTAAATTTCTTACCTTGTTTTTTACCCGTCCTTTTTATAACATTGGATATTTAGGTAAGAAATTTAAGGAGGACCTATGCTTTTTTTTTTTTAATGATCAAAGCTAATTTGGATTAAGGAGGACATATTCTTATGAATAAGCTAGAAGGAAATACAACTCTTACCCTAATATTGTAAGCAACTTTATAAAGGAGTTTATATATATAGTTCAGGAGTCACTTAAACCAAATGTCCAATTTCAAAAGAAAGACTACTGCTTTCTAATCTCTCACGCATGTGGGAGCTCATTATAATATTATATGAAGCATAAGTTCTTAGCCAAAATTGATGGAATAGTAAGAGAAGTGCCCTGAGTATCATAATTTTTTAAATTGAGGCTGCTTATATTTTACTTAAACATCTATTTGATGTGCTCCTTTACAGGCCTCCACTATAATAAATCTGAGCATCTAAAATTACAAAATAAAGAAAAATAGTAAAAGGGGGATGAAATTGAACCAGAAAAAAAAAAACAAGGATAAAAAATGGCTTCTTAATTAACAATTTATAGATCATATCTACATATAAACACTAAATTTTAACGTAAGAAAAAAAAAAATACCAGATTCAAACTACCAACTGATAGCATTTGTCTACGATTTATTTGACAAATGAACTAGAATTTCTCCTAGACTTCGATGAGGAAGCAAACTAACAAAGCTTGATGATAACCTTTATTGTTTTTGAAGGGTTATCCACATAAACTAAAGGAATCACTCATGGTTTTTCCGACAATTCTATTACTTATGTATCTATCTCTAATATCTCCAGCTATGAAAATCTGGTTCGATGTCATTCTCATAATCCAATTTCTTCTTCCCCATAAGAGGAAGGGAGATAGAAACCGATTGCAAGAATTATTCTAGGAAACCCTTTCTGATTTCCCTTCCCTTTAGCTCCATAGTTCTATTTGAAAATTAGCTGGGCCTTCTAGAATTGTAGCATGGAAGAATGATCATGTTGAATCCGAGCAATGCTAGGGTCCCAATGTCGATTAACTAGGCAGAATTTTTATTTTTATTCTTATTTTTATTTATTTATTTATTTATTTATTGTATTTAGATCAATTAAGTCAAACTCACACACATATCACATATGTAAGAATTGAACCCAAGACCTCTTGGTTGATTGCTAAAGCGCTCAATCAACAGACCAAGGTAAGTGTTATGATATTGTTTTGGGACACTTAGGCAAATTAAGGCAAACTTAAACACATCACATATGCAAGACTCGAATCTAAGACCTTTTAATTAATAACCCAAGCTAATTTATTCACCAACTAAATACAATGGAGTGTTATGATATGACTCATTTACTATTGCTCTATTAAACAAACTTTTCCTTTTTTTTTTTTTTCTGGCTGAACAACCCGAACCTCATCAATTGAATGCGATGTACATGGTAATAATCAACTCCATCTTCTTGTGAACAAAAAAAAAAAACTTCTTTTTCATGTGAAAAAGGTTTCTCTTTCAATGGAGAACTTGTTGAAAGTTCAAGCAAGGAAATGCGATGTCCAATACACCTTCTATTAAAACTCCAATGCTAGAAAGGAAAGCATGAAGCTAAATTGCAATGAAATATTTCTTAAATTTAGGAATCAATCCATTATGCAAACAAATCATGAGGATTATAGACCTACATTTTCCTACATAAACTTATATAATAATGTTAATGGAGTTATGCTGACGATTTTACTAAGCTCAGATCATATATCATGTTGTTTGAAATGTCGATCAATATTCTAGGGACAGTTAGTTTGTCCCCTAATTAGAGATTTTATCTCCCAATTCTAATCAATTTTTTTTAAAACTTTCATGATTGTATTCTTTTCATAAATGGATAATGATGAAGATGACAACATAACGAATATTAAATATGAAGCATTTCATTAATTAATGATGATTGAATTCTTTTCATAAATGGATAATGATGATGACGAACATCAATTTTTTATATTTGTATATTGATGGTCAATTTCTTGGATATAATGACTCCATTTGCATGTAGTTTACGAATTGGTTTGTGCCACCATCAGTTAGATAATAAATGCAAGTCATTCTTAAAACTAGTTCAAATAAGTAAGATTGTAATTAATCCAGTATGAAGCAGAGTTTTCTACATTGACTAGATATGCCCTAAAGCTTGTCGTTAGGTTTGTCTCATTGAGACGTTCAATTCGACTATAAGTTTTCTTAAATTGGAGTTCATATTATTTTGAATTTAAATTTTGCCAATTTAAATTTTGAAAGTTCCAAATTCAATTTTACCTCAAGATTCGTGCCAATCAAACTAATTTTTCATAGATATGTCATTTGCCCCCTATTTTTGAATGTCAAAACTTATTTGGTTTGAAAATATATTTTAAAATTAGAAAATTTCTAATTTTTATTTTACCTTTTTAAATATTTTTTTCTCTTTTGAGCATATTATTATTATACTTTTCAACATTTTTTTCAATTTTTTCCAAGAATTATTTTTCAAAAAATATATATTTTTTAACTTTTCTTTTTGGGCAAGCCGTATATCTTACTCAGTAATCTAAGACTAAAAGCATTGTATTAATGCGATAGTAACACTTATCAGAATGTTTTTATTGCTGCTAAAGATATATTTTAATCTGGTTTATGATGTAATTAACAAAGACATCTAATTTCATTAATCCTTTATCAACCATTGACAAATTAATTATTCCTCGCAGCTACCAAAACCACAAGCTAATCAGAGCCCGGTAGATGGAATGAATAATTAATTTGTCAGTAGTTAGATAAAGGATTAATGAAATTAAGCAGACATCTTTGTTAATTACATCATAAACCAGATTAATATATCTTTAGTGGCAACAAAAATATTCTGATAACTGTTACTATCGCATTAATACAATGCTTTTAGTCTTTAGATTACTGTGTACGTAAGATATACAGCTTGCCCAAAGATTGATACTGAATCATCCACCCTAACCAGTGAAGGAATACAGTATAATATCATAATATGGTCTTAACTTCTTGACCCTTCTTTCCTCTAAGAGACATAGAGAAGAACGAGACCCACAAGGAGAGAAAGCCGTCAACCGGTGGCCTTCTCTTGATCAGTTAATTATGGAAGACCAGCTGAATTATCCTTCTGTGCTGCAGAAGTTGAATGGACAATCTTACTTCGTCTCTAAGGTTGCACCTTACTCCCATGCTAGGAATAGCAGTGTCCACAAATTCCATTGCCCCGGACTGCAGAGTCCAATCTCGCAAAATTTTCATGGAAGCTTTGCACCTATTGGCATATCATCCCATTCTGTTGTTGCCTCCGCTCCAAAGGAAGCTGGTGCTACTGGATTTCTCATTGATTTCCTCATGGGAGGAGTCTCTGCTGATATCTCAAATAATAGCTGACATGATCAAGCTCCAGGTGTTGGTCTTCGGAAAGAAATATGGTTCTGGTGGTGAAGGCTAATTTCCAGAACTGTTTTTTTTTTTTTGGATTCACGAGATGAGAGTTATTTATGATGATGATGATGAACAAGTATGGTAGGATATTATTATCTGTGCTTCTTTAATTTTCAATCTTCTGTCAGAATAATTCTTGCAACTAAACACTCATAATTTTCTCTTGGGTTTTCCTGGAAGGCAAATGGGTGGCGCGTTGAACTCTGTTTTTTATCCCTTTTTTTTACCAAGAGAAGAACGATCTTCTTTGTTTGAGAATTAATTGTCTGTGTATTTTAGATTTCTGCAAACATTTTATATTAAGAAATGACTACCAAATTATTTGATAATATATATATATATGGTCTTAATTTTCAAATTTACATTTTAAAGTGGACTCATACTTCCAAATGAAATGCTTTAAGGTTGTCTTAGGATAAATGAATCCATAAAAAAATAATAATAATTTAAATTTTCCTTATGTTGAGTGCTTGACATACCTGCCCAAAGAGTATCTTTGCCATTCATTATCTTCAAGTACATATTTCTCAATCATAATTTTCCACTGTTCTTCAAACTTATCAACCCGCAATTAATGAGTCACACAAACAACTTTTTTCACCATTCCCTTGCTGATTTTATATTCATGTATGCCCCCAAATTCTCCTGCAATGACAAGAAATAAATAATTCTTCTATATTATTGTGCTAACATTAAAATTATTTACTTGGTGTTTTAACATTTGAAGTGCTTGAGCTGTTGGGGCTGTATAACGAGGTAGAGGTCTGCTACTTTCATTTGAGGCCAAATATAATTATGATTCATTGCAATTTTAAATGTTCTTATTATTCTATTGAGATAACCATTATAACAACCACCTCGCACCAGCTCGAGCAAGACAGCCACGTGGAAAGACCTACAGGAACAGCACATGACGAGACTAGATACCAACCGTCCGATTATAACAGCCACATTCAATATGATCAAGCCACGTGTAAAGGCAAATGCCTAAACAGCCTATAAATAGTAAAAACAACAACGGAAGCTCAGCACACAAGAGAACCCAAGAAACCATGTGCAGATGGCGGCTCAGCACATGGGCGGTTATTATGAAACGAACTAAGCAAATGACAGCTCAGCTCTTGTAACCACAATGGTCTATAAATAGACACACATTGTAAACATTGAAGTTCGAATAATACTTTCACAGAAACAGAGCATTTGCTGTTTCTTGCTTTCTTGATAATTCTCTTTCTCTTGATTTTCTACAAATAGGCATACAGTGTAATACATACGAAAATTCAAAATTTCATCTACGCTTTTGCTGAGTCATCTTCGTCCCTGTTAATCTCTTTGTTTTTATGGTATCAGAGCCGACTAGTTCTGTCGCCTTCTCTCGAAGATGAACCAATCTCCCACCACCCCATCTGCATCTGTAGAAATCAATTCAGATAGCTCATCTGAAACTATTACCATCCCTTCATCTCTGAAATTCCTTATCTCAAACATCAAAACACTTGTTCCCACCCAACTGACCACAGATAATTATCCTACATGGAGATCTCAATTGCTCAAACTCTTTCGAGCAATCAACTACGCCAGATTCCTTGACGGATCATCCACAGCTCCACTTAGCAACCGCACTCTGCTCCACCATCTCCACCAGCATCATACCATATGTCTTGAATCTCGACAACGCTTCAGTAATTTGGATGACTCTTGAACGTCGACTGCAAGCAACAAACCGTTCAAGAGTCATACAGTTGAAAAACGAGCTTCATCATATCACCAAAGGCGATCTCACCATGCAACAATATCTCACCAACATTAAAACACTAGTAGACAACATCGCCGCAGCAGGATCAAACCTCGACAGTGAAGACATCCTTCTATACACTCTGAATGGTCTACCAAATCAATATCAAGCATTCAAAACAGCCTTCGAACCAAAATTACACTGATCAGCCTTGAAGATCTGTACTCTTTGCTCATTAGTGAAGAAATTAATATTACTGCTGATAACTTACAACTTACTGCAGCTAATAATTCTCACGCAACTCTATATTCCAGTCGAGGAAGAGGAAGGTCCAGAGGTCGCGGCAGAAACAATAATTTCGATGGTCGATCATCAAACAGACCTCCGATGATCTGTCAAATCTGTAACAAACGTGGACATTCAACTCAACAATGTTGGCACAGGACGAATCTTCAATATCAAGCATCGTCTACACAGCCTACAGCTCTCAATGTTTCTAACCAGAACAACACCGCATAGTGGATTCTCGACTCAGGAGCATCAACCCATATGATGAGCAGCCTGGAGAATCTAAGCTACACCGAGGACTATCGCGGCTCAGACAGCATTCTGGTAGGAGATGGTCGTAATCTACCCATTACTCACACTGGCCGAGGACTTCTACCCACTCCCTCTCGTATGCTAACTCTTTCTCAACTTCTTCATATTCCAAATTTATCTCATAATCTTCTCTCTGTTTCTCACTTAGCTATTTACAACAACCTCACTATCTGCTTTAATTTCTTTGGTTTCGTCATCAAGGATCTGACGACAAACCAGACTCTGCTCTAGGGCAAATGCCGTGACGGTATCTATCCAGTTTCAACAAAACTCTCGACGGGAAAATGCGAACTCAAGTTCTTGTCTCGAGTCGAGCTCAAGCTCGAGATCGAGCCGCCTGCACAATTAACGAGCTAGGCTCGAACACCCTTTGGCTCGAGCTCGACTTGAGTGGTTTGCACCCCTAATCTGATCCAACAAAAATTATCAAATAATGTGGAAAGATTGTTCATACACCTTTTGCTATCTTTGAGAATCGTATTCAATCTGAACAAGAGTAACCTTTAGATTTTTGGGGTGCATATGGTTAATTATTATTATTTTTAATTTCTCTATAAATTAATCTTATACAAAAACTATATTTTAATCAAACTGAGTTCATAAGCTCCTCTTAATGGATTCTTGCAGCATTAAAATTGTTGTGGGGTCATCAAATGAAATGAAGGTGGTGATGGGAAAGAAAGGGAGAGAGACGATTAGGAAGTCGGGAGATGAAAACACAGCACAATCAACAATACAGTTGATATGTTATAATAATAGATAAAAGTAGCCATCTCATCCATCTAGCTCATAAGTACATGTACAACCAACGTGACACAGATCAAAGTTATAGCTACTCATACTCAAAAGTAACAATTTATTGATAATGAGCAGATATAGATTGATTCATTACATGGTAACTAACTTTTGCTCCATGTTACCTCGAAATTTCATGCTCAAAGATCTCGCCGAAAATAATCCATCTCCTTCTGGTTCTCATCCTTCGAATCATCACTGAAACTCTAATTCAAGGAGAGACCTTCAATCCGACACTCTCAAGCTATTTGGAATTCAAAGAGTTAAAGCCCTAATCTTCCAATGTAAACGATTAAGAATCGAGAATTATATACCACAGATAGATTCGACTGAGACAGGGATGCAAGAAGATCAACTTGCCTTCTTGGAAGACGAAAAAGGAAGAAGAAAGAGAAATTTGTGCTGCCTTCATGGATGCAAGTAGATCCGCTATATTTGCATTCACTTGAAAGGCTTTCGTAGTGGTTTAGAAACTGCTACTCTAGGAAAGCTTTAGCAACGCTTTTAGCAGGTGTTAATACCTCTACTAAAGGGTAAAAATAACTAAAAATATATAAAATGCAAAAAATCAAATTTTCTGATTAAATAAATATAAAAGCAAAGTTAAATGGAAGCTTCAACATATATAGAGTAAAATGAATACAAGCATTTCTCCATAGCTAATACAAATACTCAAAATATTCCGCATTTAATACAAGAATAGAAATAAAATGGCATATCATTTATATGCCTTTCAAACTATCCCTGACGTCTCATCCATCGCTAGACTAACAATTAGAAAAGTCAGCTATAGAAGATCCATCCATTAGCTATAAAGAAGTTCTTGCTTTTCTTTACTGTAACACGGCTAACACTAGTGATTGGCTTCATTCCAAGCTTCAGCATGGCCTTTCCGCTAAAATCGGTACTAAAAACATCATTCTCATCATAAACATTTCTCTTTTGAATGAAGCAAAATAGTTTAAAAAATACATAGAATCCTCTATATATCTTCATCTCATGACTTCCTCATTGTCTCTTTCCATTTCTTTCCCATCACCACCTTCATTTCAATTGATGACGCCTAAAAAATTTTAATGCTTCAAGAATCCAATAGGAGAACTGATGAAATTAGTTTGATTAAAAATGAAGTTTGGTATAACATTAATTTATAGAGAAATTAAAAATAATAATAATCAACCATATGCTCGCCAAAAATTGAAAGGTTACTCTTGTTCAGATTATTAAGTACGACTCTTCAAAGCTAGCAAAAGGTGTTTGAACAACCTTTACACATTCTTTGATAATCTCTACTGGATCTGATAAAAAAATAGTAAACAAATTGTATAATTGGGCAAGATGGTAGAACTTAACTATTACCTATTGCTTACTCCATTGCTGAAGTCAAATACGTCTGTGATATTTCCATCATCATCTCCACTGTCGCAGACAACACCTATAATCTTCTGCGTCATCTAGCAGGTGAATTGTCCCTTTGATGTTGCCAAAGGGCTATGTTGATTACCACACCCTCTGTTGCACCATGCGATGGTGGAAACTCCACCAGCTTTATTAGCTCCGACAAGAGCTCGTCGAGATCCCAGTCAGATGCACTCCTCTTCATGCTTCTCCCCACTTCAAGAGAGAGATGGTTTTGAATTCTTCCTCACACTTTTTTTTTTTTTAAATTCTTCCTCACACTTTGGGCTCTTTGCCTCTCCATTGTCGCCTTAATTTTTTATCCCTTTTTTATGACGAGGGATACCAAAGAAAACAACAACAGGCGGAGTGAGGCGGATCCAAATTTTTTTTGATATGGGGATACAAATCATTGAAGTAAAAAAATTCCCAAATTTTTTCATATGGGCATGGGATCGATATTGACGTTTTTGATTATTTTTTTAAATCGTTAGTTTTATTATAAAAAGATAAAATATATGATAAAAAAACTTGCATGTCTATTTTGAATAAAAAGAACAATAATGATTTGATCGTAAGATATTTAACATAAACTGGGATAGATTGTTATTACCCATTTTTCCAATATTTTGGAATCTACTATTTTTCAAAGTTGACTATGAAGCATGAACACTACAATAACTATATTAACAAAGATTCTAATATTGAAACCCTACTTTTTTTAATTTAATAAGAATTATATGTGATTTCATTAAAAAAAATCCCCCACGGAATTTCTACACGGCTAGATCTGATAGCAATCAACTGATTTGAACACATCATGTCTCCAAAAAAATTTTCAAACTCAAAATAATATGCAGGAAAGCTACAAGATCTAGCGATCTTACAGGGCGTTGGGCACTGAAGAGGGCGACCGGTGGCGTTCAGGCTTGGACGACGTTGATGGGCAGCCGGCGGCAGCTTTCAAGCTTGGACACCGTTGAATGGGCGGCCGGCTGCAGCGCTCGGGCTTGGATGTTATGCGACCAGTGGATGCGAGATGTTACGAGACGTTGAATGGGCGGCCGGCGGCAACGTTCCGACTCCGAGCAGGTGTGTTACGCGACTAGCGGATGCAATAGAATAGAAATTTAAGAGGCCGTCGGGCTCTGAAGAGGGTTCCGAATAGGAAAAAGCAGAAATAAGGATGAAAAAGTTTTTTTAAAAAAAAACTTAATAAAGTATGTAATTAATGTATGATTAATACTATTAATTAGTTTGTTTTCCCAAATCCAGTGGGGGCCGGTGCCCCCATGGCCCCCAGTGTGCATCCGCCGGACCTCGAGAAGCTCTTGTTGGAGCTGCTTAGGCTGCTGGAGTAGCCTATGTTGAATTGTGCAGCGGCAGTTGGCGTCGAAAGGACTACTCACCTGCTGGACGACGACAACGATCATGGATGGTGTCGACGACAGTGGAGGCGATGATGGAAATATCACAGACGTATTTGGCTTCAGCGATAGAATAAGCAATAGGCGATAGCTCAGTTGTGCCATCTTGCCCAATTATACAATTTTTTTACTCTTTTTTTAAATCTTATCCAACTGAAAGAATCAAACAATGTGGAAAGATTGTTCATGCACCTTTAGTTAGCTTTGAGAGTCCCACACTCAATCTGAGCAAGAGAAACTTTTAGATTTTTGGCTTGCATACGGTTGATTATTATTATTGTTAATGTCTCTATAAATTAATCTTATACCAAACTATAATTTTAATCAAACTAAGTTCATCAGTTCTTCTTAATGGATTCTTGCGGCATTAAAATTGAAATGAAAGTGGTGATGGGAAAGAAAAGGAAAGAGATGATTAAGAAGTCAGGAGTTTAACTACAACACAATCAATAATACAGTTGATTTGTTATAAAAATAGATAAAAGTAACCATCTCATTCATCTAGCTCATAAGTACATGTGCAACCAACATGACACAGATCAAAGTTGTAACTACTCATACTCAAAAGTAACAATTTACGGATAATGAGCAGATCTAGATTGATTCCTTACATGGTAACAAACTTTTGCACCGTGCCGCCCCAAATTTTCATGCTCAAATATATCGACAAAAAAAATTTGTTTTCTTCTAGCTTCTCATTCTTTGAACTCATCACTGAAACCCTAATTCAAGGAGAGAACTTCAATCCGACACTCTCAAGCTATTTTGAATTTGAATAGTTAAAGCCCTAATCTTCTTATGTAAACAATTAAGAATCGAGAATTATATACGACAAATAGATTCGACTTGGATAGGGATGTGAGAAGATCAACTCGTCTTCTTGGAAGACGAAAAAAGGAAGAAGAAATAGAAATTTTTGTAGCCTTCATGGAGGTGAGCGAGTTTGCTTTCTTTTATCCTTGTCCCAATCGAATCTATCTGTGCTTAATAGTTTACATCGAAAGAGTGGAACTTTAATTGTTTGAATTCCAAATAGCTTGAGAGTGTCGAATTGAAGTTCTCTCCTTGAATTAGGATTTTAGTGATGAGTTCGAAGGATGAGAAGCTAGAAGATGGCGGATTTTTTTCGATGATATCTTCAAGCGTGAAATTTTGAGGCAAAATACAGTGCAAAAGTCCATTATCGATTACGGAGGCATTCTACTCATTATAAGTAAATTGTTACCTTTAAGTATAATAATTAGTTACAACTTTAATATGTGTCGCATTGGTTGTAGATGTTCTTAAGAGCTAGATAGATGATATGATTACTTTTTATCTATTTTTATAATAGATCAAATGTATTGCTAATTGTGTTATAGTTGATTAGAATTGATTTACCTTATATAATCTAGTTTACTTGTTGTTAAAGCCTTTGCAATGTCTTGTATGGCCTTTTAATCCTCAGTCATAGTCAATTTATTTTTGTTTGTATTTGTTATATATACAACTTCTGTCTTTTTTCTTTCACAAGCAATTGCAAATAGTTTTTTTGGAGGCCAGTTGGGTATAGGCATACTGATATGGTATTCCTTTTTCCCCCACTTTTCTGAATGAGCTGCTATTCTTTTTTTTTTTTTTTGGGACATTTAGGCCATTTGAGGTAAACTCACACACACAACGTCGCATACACAAAGACTCAAACCCAAGACCTCTTAATTGGAAGCCTAAGCTCTCAACCAACAGGCCAAGATGAGCTGTGTGAGCTGTTATTCTTAATTGACAAGTAGCAGCTCCAAAAAAATTTAGTTGCTCCGCCTAATTTTTGAGATGTTCGTCTCTTTTGTTGCTCCGCTAGGGTTTCCGCCTCCCTTTGCTTCGATGGTGTTTGCCGTCTCAAGGAAGTTGTTCTTCTCTAGATCCTCAGTTATTTTTGTGCTTGTGTTATTCTGCATATGGCGAATGCTCGCCTTCGAGATACCTGTTTTCTTAATGGCTCTTCTGCGCCTCTTTCATTTAAGGATGCCTTATCTGGTGTTTCTTCATCTTCTTTTCATGATTTGTGTGTTTCTTCTTACCGAGGTTTGTCGGCTCTTTTTATTTCTGAGGAAGAGATTCGTTCGCTTGCTACACCCTTCAAGTTTTCTTTGGTTGGCCGGTTTCCGGGTAAACGACCTTCTGTCGATGCCATTCAAAAATTTTTCTTTAATTTAAAGCTTTTAGGGGAGTTTTCGGTCACGGTTCTTAATCCCAGTAACGTTTTGATTAAGCTCGTGAATGACTTTGATTATTGCCGGATTTTCTCTCATATATCATATTTTGTGCAAAATTGCTACATAAAGTGGTGAAATGGTCCCCTAATTTGGATGTTGAGTTGGACTCTTCGATTGTGTCTATCTGGGTTTCCTTCCCTCACCTTAGGCCCCATCTCTTTTCTCCTAGGATCCTTTTCGGGCTGGGTTCTCTCTTTGGTCGCACGCTCAAGTTGGATATGGCTACTCCGTCGGGTTCCTATCCATCGGTGGCTCGTATTCTTGTTGAATTAGATGTTACAAAAAATTATCCTGAAAAGATTTGGATTGGTCCTGTGGAAACGGGTTATGTTCCAACTGTCATTTTTTATGATCTTCCCCATTTCTGCATGCATTGTAATTCTTTAGGATATTTTAAGGATGTTTTCCCTATTTTGCATCCCATTCTAAATGTTCCTAAACCTGTGGCTGCTCCGTGCGAGATGTCTAGTTTGAATGTTCTTGATGATGGCTCTAACGTTGCTCTGAAATTGTCTACTATTTCAGTCCTGTAGTCTGTTGTTCAAGTGGACAATGCGGTGCCGGGTGGTGATGTTGGTACTCCTGATGTTGCTTCTACTGTTTTGTCCCTTGATGCATTACCTTTTGTTCCCCCAATTTTGGAATTGGGCTCTCCGGCGCCTAATTGTTCTGCGATAGTGCCTGTTATGTCGTTAAATGGTCTTTGTACAGCTCATGAGGATGTTGCTGAGACGCCCTCTGTGAACCTTTGTGAGAATATTGAAGTTGGGGTTTTACCTATTGTTGTGTCCCCTCGGGCTAGTCATAGTGCGGTTAATAATCTTGGTTGCGTTGTTAATGTTGCTCCCTTGTTTTCGGTGTCTGATTTTTCTAAAACTCCTGAGGTTGTGGTTGGCCCGATTGGGTCTGTTTCTGATAGTGATATTTTGGGTGTGGTTGGGTGTGGTTGGGTGTGTGGGATCTGGTGATGCCCCCATCTCAACCCCTGTCAAAGTTGGTTTAGTTCAGAATTTGTTTGTGGATGTGCCGGTTAACTTAATTGACCCTCGTGACTTGGTTATAATGTGAGGGACAATTCTGGGTTGGACCTTCGTGTGCATCTTGATTGGTGTCATGGGTTTTCTGACTCTGATTCTGTTTCCTCTTCTGTTGGGGATGATGATCCAGGAAATTCTTTTGATATGCTGCGGGACACTCCAGTTGTGTCTGCTGCTTCTCGTGGAAGGGGCAGACGTGGAAGATGATGTGTGTGGGTGGATGGATATTTTTTGGTGATGTTGGAGTCCTTCTAGTTGACAGTTTCTCTTACATTGTGCGTGGTTTTTGGTCCGATTTCTATATCATATTGGTTGGACTATGATGTGGCTGTGGCTCGCTTCTCAGTTGGATTGGCTCATGACAACCTTTGGAGGGGATCCTTTGCTCTGTCGTGTTGTTTCTGCTACAAATTGAACGGTCTGAGCTTGGCTTTTGGGTAGCTGATAGTCTCGGCCTTTTATTGAGCCCTCGGGATTGGATTTCCCATGTATTTGTTTTTTCTTTGTTTCCTGGGGTTTTTTATTTGCTCTTGTAACTTTTGTTTGGCATTAATATATGATTTGTTAAAAAAAAAAAGCAGCTCCAAAAAAATTATATTTTGCAAAATGAACCTTGTAGGATAAGTAGATTCAAGCAGACACAAGCAAATTCAACATAGCTAAATAAATTTGATAATGTGTATAAGTGACTCAAGAAAATTTTTAAGATTCGTGAAGAGCAGTCTACAATTCAAGGCACAATTAATGCTCAACAACAACATCATGGACTCAAAGTTTGCAACATAGTCTGTTGATTTAGTCCTGCCCCTATAGGACTCTTGGTGAGATGTCTTAAATTTTAAAGGTGATCTCGCCTATATTATTTCATTAGGGAAGGTGTTTCTAAGCTCAAGCTCAATCCTTCTCACATGTCAAGGTGGCGGGTTGTACTTAGAGGTGTCAATTTCGGGTCACGGGTCGGGTTCGGGTCAAATCCGGAATTGACCCGGCATTATTTGGGTCAATCCTAACCCGACCCATTTTTACAAATGGATCGGTTGTCTAGACCCGAACCCGACCCGATCTGTTTCGGTAAATCCAGTCAAACCAAACGCTACAGCACAAGGTTTTGCCCAATTTTTTCCATAAAAAAAAAATAAAAAAAAAAACTCTCTGGCAGCAGGCAGCATTTTAATCAAATCCCACTTAGGATTTCCGCATGGCAGTAGCATTTCAGCCAATTAATATGTCATGTGTGGGCAGCTATACGCGACAAACAAAGCGCTCGGGCAGCAGCATTTTAGCCAATTAATATGTGCGGGCAGCTATTTGCGGCAAACAAAGCACTCGGGCAGCGGCATCACTGCTGGCATACGGCAGCTGCATCGCAGGCGACAGGCTACGATTCGGCGGGCAGTAGCTATGCGGCAGGTTAGAGGGCAGTGCGGGCATCGACTATGCGGGCAGACCATGGCATCGGCAATGATGCTAGACGCTAAAGTCATTTTTTCGGGTCAATCCGGGTTATTTTTGGATTTCCGGGTCAACCCGAACCCGACCTAATTTTTGAAACGGGTCCATTTGTTGAACCCGAACCCGACCCCTTCCGCTTCTTCTCCCTAGGCTGGAAGTTGGTGGGAATTAATTAGAATGGGGACACGACCTTCGTGCCACCGCCGGATGAGGAAGACGACAAGCCAGCTGCTAGCACTGCCACCGGAGGAGGACGGCGATGGGAGGAGGCGGCGGAGGACGAGCAGAACAAGATGATTTGATTGAAATGTAGGAAAAGAAGTAGAGCACTACAAACTTAGAGCTCAACGAGAAATCCCCCCCCCCCCCCATAGGTAATGTCGCTTTCTTATCTATTTAGATTTTTAAAATAATTCAATCTATTACATATGTATATATACTAAAGTAAAAATAAGTAAATAAAGATTATAATTTTATCTATATTCAAGAAAGCAAAATTTAAAAAATATATATATATTTTTAATTTTATCTATTTTGAAATTCTATCATATATTGTATTTTCAGCATTAAAACAAAAAAAAAATCAAAATATGTCAATTAATAATGAATAAAACAAATCATTATAATCCATTAGCACATAATCTTTCACTAATGAACTTTTTTAATAGTTTATAATTTATAAATTAAATATAACAAAGATAAACAGAACATATGATTATTTTTTGTTAGAATTCGAATCAATAAATATTCCCCTCCAAATATAAAGCACGGGAAGACCAAGTGGCGAGCCTTATACTAATTATTAATTCTGATTAGTTTGAACTAATTATAATATTAATTTTTTTAAATATTGGCAATAATTCTTCTTGTTGCCTTTTTGTTGTAAATGAGAAATTGGGTTATTATGGATATATTTTGATCATCTTGGATATGATTGATTATTCAAAATAAAAATTAGAGAAGAAATAAAGAAAAAAAAAATTCCATCGCTTAGAGCCTGCATACCATAGTTAAAAATTGTTAGCAAATCCAACTGAAAAATATTTAGGCATCTAGGTTGTCAATATAGGCTACCATAAATCATTGGAATTGCCTTTATTTCTTGTAGTAAAATAAATCTTTATTTGATTGATTTCATACTAATACAAATGTACCTATATAAAGCCAAAAAAAAATATAATAAAGGAAATATAATAAATAGAATATTCTCATTAATGAAAAAAAATATTATGTGAATAAATACGATATATATTTTAAATATTAATATATGGCAACAGATAATTCAAATTATACTATTTGGTTGATGGAATTTGAAATTTATAAGTATTTCAATAAAATGTAAACTAAAATGATATATTTGAAAAAAAAAAGCTATTTACTTTCTTGTAAAACTAGATTTTTTTTTTTTTGTGTATTTAGTTAATTGCAAAGTAAAACTAATATTTAAAATACTATCATGACTAATGATAGTGGGTATATTGGTTGGCTTATGGTGCGGTGGCAACATCGTAATGGTTGTCAATGATGATTAATAACTATTTTGGTGGTGGTGTTTGGCTGTGATTGCAGGTGAAGCTTCACATTTTAATGTATTTAGAATTCATCAAATCAAACAAATTCTAAATATATTGAACTAAGCGAGAAATTTCAAATATCTTGAAAGGTTACTATGCATTTGCTTTTCTTTTGCCCAAATATCCAAGAATTAAAGTCCACTTTCATTTGATTTATTTTCTACTACTAATGCTTGCAACCAACCGACAACCCTTAATAATTTGAACTGATCTAACGTAAATAACGTAAATGCCCCTTTAAAATTAATAGTTGAAGGACGCTTATGAACCTACCATCAGTTGTTAATGTTAATGAAGGGTGAAGTCTAGAGATTGGTTTTGGAAACCAGAGAACATTATTCCATTAAAATGTTGTGCGGCATCAATCAACAGACACTACAAAAAAAAAATAAGTTGTAAGGACAGATATATATTAATGCACTTTTATTTAAGTGCCTTAACAAATATTTATTAAGGCATTTTTTTTCCTTTTTCACGCTAATTAGCACAGGATTTGGCGCGAGCGCGAAAGATGTCGGCAATTTTTCTTTTTGCCGAGAAAGGGATTGCGAACAGAGAAATTACGTCGTGCGATAGTCATCAAGCCCGCTTCTTCTTGTTTCATCATCTTGTTCGTTCGCTTCCGATATCATCTATTACGTTCGCCTCCGAAATCTTCTCTTTCGTTCGCCTCCTTCATCATCTTGTTCGTTCGCCTCGTTGATCTCTGCCACTAAATCCACAATCATCACTGCCGCATCAGGTAAAATGCTTCACTGGCCTTAATCATTCGAATGTCGAATGCCCACTATTTAGGGTTCCATAAAATTTTATTCTTTCTTCTTTTGATTTGTAGTGTTCTTGAGATTCTCAAAATTTTTTAAGGATCGATCAAACCCCTACATACATTGCTGAAAAGGCAAATATTCCGCTAATCTTTGAAGTTCATCCGGACGTTGGTCTGATTTTAGCTTTCTTCATTTTTCTTGTTTGATTCATTGCATTATTTTTTTTTTTCTTGTTTGATTTATACATCATGCTTGAAAGTTCAAATATCAACAAAAGAAAGCATGTTTGGAACATCGGTCATAGATTCAAGGATGTCAAGAAATTGTTTTCTTCATAATAAAAAGTTTTTAAGTCTTTTTCCGATTGCCATTTTGGAGACATCTCCAATATTCTAAATCATAGCTTTAATTATTTATCCATACTAGTTTTACATCGAGCGTTGTTCCTAGTATATCTTTTTGGGGGAGAAGTCTTTAATTTTTCTTTTGTCTTTGAGCTTGTTGTGTTTGCTATTAATCACCTAATCTTTTATGTTTTCCGGATGATTGATTCACAAGTAGATATTTTAGTAAGAGATTGAGAATGGTGCATTAGATATCATAATAAATGATATGTATAAGGTCATCATTATCTCTTCTACGACTAACCAAGAGACCACCTCGCTAAGATCATCACTATCACTCTTACAATAAAAATTTGTTTCGGGGGCGCTGCCCCCGGAAACCCCCACAGGGGCATTGCCCCTTGACCCCGCCAGGTCGAACCCCGCCAGGGGGTAACGCCCCCTTAGACCCCCGGCAAACTCGTATATTGTTATGTTTATGTAATATTCTCTTTAGTTTGCATATAAAATTATTTACTTTGATTCCCACTGTTATTTTTCCGACTTGATATTTATTTACCAAAATATATTAGATTTAGATGATTTCCCTATGGTTGCTAGAACAAGCATTAAATAGGCAAATTTGGTGTAGAATGCCACATAAATGTAAATTCCACTCATAGACAAAAACTATGCGGTAAGTACAATTAAAAGCTAGTAAGAATTATCATTATTAGAGATACCCGCATAAGGGATTTCAGGTTTAAGGTTGTTAATAGGGGATGTGTATTATTCTTAAAGAAATTAGCCCGATCGATAGTTGGAATAATAAAAGGATTAGATGCATTATTTGTAACGCCATTAGATTCAAGAAATTCATCATCAGGAACAGCTAGTCTCATTAGGTTCAACAACATTAATAGGAAAATCTTGTTTATGTTTTATTGACTGTTTATTCCTAAAGATAGGATTCAGATGATAACATTCAAGCTTGTTGTAGCACAAAGTTTTACTGTGATCATAAAATGAAGAAAAATCATTCATAACCATTTTTTGAACATAACCAAACTTTTTGGATCCTAACCAGATAGAGTTAGGGTATTGTTTATTCACGTCAAATTCAACCAAAACTTTCGCCACCGAAGGCCTAGAACCAACATATGTAGCATTATCAACTTGCAGTGACCACTAGGGGTGTCAATTCGGGTCAACGGGTCGGGTTCGGGTCGAACCCGGAACTGACCCGGCACTGTTCGGGTCAACCCGAACCCGACCCGTTTTTAAAAACGGGTCAGGTTTCTGGACCCGAACCCGACCCGATTCGGGTCCGGGTCAACCCGACCCGACACGAATGACCCGGGATTGACCCAAAATTGCTAATTTTCGGGTCAAAAATCGGGTCAATCTCGGGTTTTCGGGTCAAAATCGGGTAAAAAACGGGTCAATCTCGGGTTTTCTGGTCAAAAATGATTTTTCGTGTCACTTTCGGGTCAATTTCGGGTTGGCGGGTCAACCCGAACCCGACCCGATTTTTAAAACGGGTTGATTTCATGAACCCGAACCCGACCCGTTTCGGGTTTGGGTTGACCCGAACCCGGATTTTTCCGGGTCGGGTTCGGGTCGTGTTTCGTGTCGTGTCAAAAATTGACACCTCTAGTGACAACCAAAGAGGCTCCCCAAGCCATGTAAAATCCGAGGGGAAAAAAAGTGGTCTAATCTTGAGAAAAGAGATCTAAATCGGAACAATAAGAGATTCGACCAATATGTCAAACAATGTGGACCATTTGATTAACTTCATGAAACAGTTACAAACATAGCACGATTTATGGTTGAAAATGTTGCTAGAATATAGATCATTCTCAAGTTTTATCAACACATGACCCGGATCAAGAAGAGTAACTGAAAGCCACTAAAGAGTTTTAGTTTAAAGAAAAATTGATGAGTAAGATCTAGTTTAGGCCTAGGCAATGTAAATTGACCAACAAGCGCAAATTGAAAGGGTGCAGCCAAATCTAAGACCTATTCCGAGATCCATAGGGAAGTCATACCATATTACCTGGTATAGTAGGCTTGAGATTTGCAGAAGATGACGAAGATCCAGCACCATAAATCACCTCCTTAAAAGAACGAGATTTGTTAATAGCTTTAAGAAGCCAGGATATAAAAGAGAAACGTGGTTTACTACTAAACTATAAGAGGGAACCCCCGATAGAGGAGCAATTATCCAATACAAAAAATATATATTATTTTTGCTGGCATTTATGACGGCTAAAAGCCCATTGAAAATATGAGCGACAAAACCAACAGTATTTTTGAAGGAAACCATTAAGCTGATTTTATGGTGGATATACCACTGGAACATTTTTCGTGGAATAATCGTCGGGTAAGCCGCCTGCCTTTTTTAAGCTGATAAATTAAGGTAGCTGAAATTGCACCAAAAAATTCTGACGAAATGGCAAGCAGAATATCCATCGTCTTACTTAAACCCGACGAATCGTTTTCAGTGGACTTTTTGCCCAAAATTTTTCTTGCGGATTATCTGTCGCCTGATCCACCGGAATAAGCCCTATTTCCTAATCTTGTCGCTGTTCACAATTGTCTGCCTTACTATTACATAATTTCTCCCATTCGTCACTCATGTTCACATGGGTCGTCTCTCATGGTTCACCTCATTGTATGTCGTCGTTCATCACCGTTCGCCATCGTGTTCGCCTTGGTACTACCATTCGCCATCACATTCATCGTTTTTCTCTATAAGTTTTTCACCCTCAACCATTGCGCGCGGTTTGAGTTTTTTTTCATTGCTTCAAAATTAGCTACTTCTAGTTGAATGGTTGAAGTGGAGGAATAAGTTTTGTTTTTCTAATAGAAATATACTCCTCAAACTTAAAGGAAAATTTCATAAGACGAGTGTGTGACCTATTTTTTAAAGCATATTTTTTGTGATAGAATGGTTGCCATTAAAAGATAAGCATACAATTAAGTTAAGTGTTGCAGAGATGAAGTTGATCAGGTAGATGAGTGGCTTTACTTTGAGGGATAGAATGAGAAAAGTTCATATTCTAGTTCATATACATGAAAAGATTAAATTATCTCCAATGATAGTTAAAATTAGAAAGAATCACCTTAGATATTAAGCCACATAAAACATCAGCCTTCTGATGAAGTAAATAACATTTGTCCTATGTTAATAGAGATAGAGGTAGACCATATTAAAAAAAATTAAAAATGATCTTTTTATTAGATTTAAATGAGAATTTGACTCTTAACTTAACACAATGGAGAAAATTGATTCATGTTGTTGACCCCACATATTGGGATAAAGGCTTAATGTTGTTATTATTGTTCTAATGATAGATGTCTATATGAAAGTTTCATGTCAATGCCATCAATGTCAAGAAAAATGCATACTTTAGGTCTATTCATTTGAAAATCAATTTGAATTTTATCCATGTAACTTTATGTCTATCAATTTTCCTTTATAATCCTCTGAAATTAATTTTATCAACTCATCTAATGGCATTATTAATCCTACATATATTGCACATGGTTTAAAATAATTGAGAGAAATGACTATTTTTTATGGTACAGGTTTCCAGCTGATTTTCGATGGCTTATTCGTTGGAAACGACGATATGATGTATTGATACGGCTACTCCGTCAGTAAAGTCCGTTGGTTAGCTCAACGGAAATAACTGACAACTTGACCACCAGTAATTTCAGCAGCTATATTCGTCAGAAATGCCGATGAAAAACCCGCTAGTAAATCTTCGAGAAATATTTCAGGCAAACGTACTTTCAACACGTGTTTTACTATCAACCCATTTTTCGTCCGAAATCCACCGAAAAGTCCATTTTTTGTGGAATAACGTTCATTTCCGATGAATTTTAATTTGCCTGCCTGAAGTACAAGTTTTTTCTGTAGTGATCCAAAAAAACCAACAAAATCACCCGAACAAAAAATAACAAGAAGATATAAGTAATTGAGAACTTCCCTGAATGTCACGAGTAGCAAATCTGACGGAGGCAGGACCTCAAAAAGCAGCACAAGCACGCAAAGATCACCCCAAGAGAGGCCTCTCGAGAGCTGAAAATTTTATGAACCTTCCTTTTTTACAATTCCCTTAGAAAGCTCAAGCTTCACTCAATTGTTAAGCTTGATTTCTTAATTTTAAATTAAAATTTTGTATTTTTATATGAATTTTAATTTTCAATATAGAGCTTATTTTAAAATATGAAAATATATTATATAATGTACATCAAAACTATTTTTTAAATATATTTTACATTAATTGAGCAGCTTAACGAGCTTTCGAGTCGAGCTAGCCTGAGCTCAACCTCGAGCTCGTTTACTATAGGCTCAAGGTCAAATTCGTGGCTCGATAAACTTGACTTGTGAAATTTTGCATACTCATTCAAAAGTTACTGTAGAACAAAGAGCATCAATGCAGTCACGTCTAATTCTAGTGTCATTGCACGTCTGCACCTGAAAGCGCAACGCCATAGTTCCACAATTCAAACATTTCAAATTTGTTTGAAATAAATCCATTTAAGAAATCTAGATTATTGGTACAAGAGATGTCAATGATTTCAATAACACATGTGAATATGTTGATGAGTTACAAGAAATATTAGAGGGCATGCATGCAGGAACTTTCATAAACACAAACCTTCACAATTCACTAACTAACACAAGGTGATAATGTTGTTGGCAAAGATGAAACAAATTTATTTGATTAATTGATGAAGGGCACACAACGTAATTTGTAGCTTGGTTTAGAAATTTTATATGTTATCTGCTGTGTAGGTTATCTTCTTTTTTATTCTTCAAGTAATTGTTTTTCTTTGTTGTTCCTCTATGAACCAGAAGTTTTTTGAATAATTGTTCTAAATATATATATGCCTCTAAATAAACACGCTAAACATAATCCTGTTTACACCTATCAATATTGGACACGACCCGAAAATCCGACCCGAAAATTTCGGGTTTGGGTTGACTTGAACGTGAAGCGGGTCAGGTTCAGGTCCTGAAAACCAACCCGTTTGAAAACCGTGTCTGATTCAGGTTGACCCGGGAACCCGGGAATAACCCGAAATGACCCGGAATGCACACAAACCCCTGCCTGGAATGACCGTGCCCGCTTCCCGGCTGGCCCGCCTGCCCCGACGAGTTACATCACGTTGAGTCCCGAGGCCATGTCGCATCATGTCCCGAGGCAGTCGCGTCCTGCGTCAGTCGCCGCCTCCCCCTGCCTGGAATGCCCGTGCCCGCTTCCCGGCTGGCCCGCCTGCCCCGACGAGTTACATCACGTTGAGTCCCGAGGCCATGTCGCATCATGTCCCGAGGCAGTCGCGTCCTGCGTCAGTTGCCGCCTCGTCGGGGATCGCCGCCTCGTCGGCATCCCCTGTAGTTCCGTGCCGCGTCCGGCAGTTCCGCACCGCGTCCGCTTCCGCGTCCAATAGTTCCGCATCGCCGGCGTCCCGAGGCCATGTCACGTCCGCGGCGTCTGCAGGTCGGGTCGGGTTGACCCGAACCCGAAACAGGTTGGGTTCGGGTCCAAAAAATCGACCTGTTTGCAAAATTGGGTCGGGTCGACCCGAACCCGAATAGTGTTGGATCAGTTTTTGATTCAACACGAATCTGACCCGTAACCCGAAATTGACATCCCTAATCCTGTGATATTTTCTCTATTTTTCACAGCTACTCCTTGTTGTGGGGTTAGGAAATGGCCACTTGCTCAGACGTGACAAATTTCCTCCGAACTAATTCTAATTAATGTGGTTCATTCTTATGCCGCAAATTGAATTTGCCTTGAGATAAGTGTATGATAAATTATTTATATTTTTTATTTATCTTAAAGTAGATTCAATAATTTTAAATTATATTCTAATACATTTTATAAATAAAATAAAAAAAAGGTGTTGAAATAAAAGAATACATTAAAATATTCTTGATACGGCCTTGATCGGCACGAATCTCGAGGCAAAAGCTAGTTGGAATCTTCAAAAATTAATTCCGGGAGCACCCGAACTCCGATTTTAGCGAGCTTATAGTCAAACTGAGCATCTCGGAAATACGAACCCAACGACACCAAGATAAACCCAATCCGAGCCCCAATGAGTCCGAATCAAGGTCCCAAAGCGCTGTTTGAAGGTTCAAAAAAATTCCACCAACAAGGTCATTCTCAAGAAATTTTATGTTTCTTGATTCCATAATCCTAATGTTATTTGATGTATAGTAAAATCTATTACCCTTGAACTTTTTAGCACATCTAATGAAATGCCCACTAGTAGTCATTGGACCTAACTTTTTCTCTTATAAATTATAAATTATTATTTTATACGAACATCCACTTATTGTAAACTTGGTTTCCAACCTTTCCACAGCTCAAAAAGAGTTTTCCATACAATCTTAGTTGGAACACTGTTCAATATATATACAATTATCTTGAAAGTTTTAGTCCATAATAACTTAGGTAGTTTAGAACTAATCATGCTTCTCATTATGTCTATCAATGTTCTATTTCTTCTCTCAGCTACACCATTCTGATAAGGTGAACCAGGTTAAGTGTATTATGCAATAATCTCATTTTCTTGAAAGAACTTCACAAATACACCAAGCATTTGTCCATCATTAATATATTTTTCATAATACACACTACCTTTATCTGATCTCACAATGTTATATTATTTTCCATATTATTTATCTTCTCTTCCTTAAAATTATAAAGCCATTTAATGCTTCATTTTTATTTTGAAGTAAATTGAAACATAGATTTTCTGAGTAATCATCAATGAAGGTGAAAAATTATTTTGGATCATCAAAATCCTTATCTGAATAACAAATATTTTTGGTGCCATAACTAAATACAAGTCCAACTTTTAATATTTATTCACCAGTCTTTTAATCTTATTTATGGAGATATGTCCCAAACTTTTGTGCCATAACATAGAGGAACTTCATTTATAACACATCTTTTATTACTAGATTGAACATGCATTATATTATTAGTGGTACTATTTTGCAAATTAATATAGAAAATACTATCAAACAAAATACAAGTTCAAATAAGTTTAGATTTATAATATAAACCAATAGAAGTTTTTGAAAATTTAAAATCATAAACAAATGTTAAAGGTTTGAAAACTAAAAATTTCTAGAAAATTTATATACATAAATAATATTTTCTAATTTTAAAATAAAGTAACTACTAAGTAATAAATAGCATGTTCCAATAGCTTCAACATATGAGCTCATCTTATTTCATTAAAAGATATATTCCTTGTTTTCCACTAGTTTCCATAGGCTTTGCGTATCTTACAAAGTATTATAGATATGGATTTTAGAACCTAGGTCAATCCACCAAGTGTTATAGCTAATATTAGTCATATTATATTCATAATAATCAAGTGGGATTATTTTATATTTCTTATCAACCCAATTCTTAAATTCTATGTGATCCTTCCTCATATATCCCTCCCTTTTACAAAACAAACACTTATAATCCTTATGGATGTCAACTTGGGGTGGTATTTTACCTTTCTCTTTATTCTTGACTTGGATCTAGTCTTTTTTTGTCTAGCTAATATTGCACTCTCACCCAATTCCATAGTCAGCCTTTCTGCCATTTTAACACAGATAGTTAAAAGCTCATTAATTGACCATTTATCATTATGTGGGTTATAAGACATTTTAGAAGGACATTACTATTATATAAGGGTGTTAAAATATAATGCTTCATAAAGGACTAAGACATGTCAATCTAAAGTGTCTTAAGTTAAGCTATAATATCTCGCATTTTAATTATTTATTCTCACACCTCTTTAATTTTATTTAACTTCATAATTAGGGTACTAGCAAGAACTCTTTTTGAAGTGTTAAATTGTTTATCAATTGTCTTAATTAGCTCTCTAGCAAACTAATCAACTGAACCATAAATACTAATAGATATTTTTTTATTGTTATGAATATTAAACTAATGCAATTAGACTGCTCCCAATGTTCATATAGATTAATCTCATCAAGAGTGCCAATATTTTTAATGCAAGTGGTTCACCTTTTTTTTATACCATAATCAATATCCATCCACCCTAAATGAAGGAGAATTCTATTTTTCTGCACTTTATAGTTATCACCATCTAATTCAGGAATATCTCACTTAATATCAGAGATATTTATTGATTTCATGATTGCAATAAGATAGATAATATATAAATTAAAACATGATATATATATATATATATATATATATATATATATTTGTTAGGGTTCCCACCAATGTTGCTTAATAAATGAAGCCAAAAAAAGTCTAAGTATCACAACAAATTTAAAAAAAAAATACATAAAACCGTTAAAATCATTGAACCCTAACTTTTAAAATGCAGTATAAAAAATTTATAATTCAAAAATATAACTTTGATCTATTCACTGTACAATCTCAAAAAAATTTAACTTCAAAATTTTATGAAGTTTTAAATAGTTGATGTACAAAAGCTTACATTTTTTCGGCATTCAAATATAAATAAGTGAATAATACACAAGAACAACTGCAGTCAAATGACATTTGTCAATTTGTAGTAGTTGCGTCCAACCGTATGCCAAACCGATTGCTCTTTTCACTATTTTAATAGTACGACGTCAATATTAATGTCGCAAAGTTCACAGTGGAGAAAAACATAAAATGTGCTGCATTTGGTGTTCGTTGGAGGCTAGTTGCAGCTGCAAACAGAGGATAAGCGAATGGCCTATACCTTAACCCTAAAAACTATTTTGAGTGAAATGTCTAATAACGTATGTAGCTTCGTCGGTCATGTCTTCAACAAATCCAAAGATAAAATGCCAACTTAATCAAGCTCACTCTAGGGTTAAATCTGACATTGTGAATACACACTGAGAATCTATCTGCTGGAAGAAAAAGCGATCATTTTTTTGAAAATGAACTGAATTAGAATGATGGACTTAACCTTGTTCAAAGATGATAAACGGGAGAATTGATAGTGCGCCTGAACTGTAATGAGAACTAAAGAAGGAGAGGAGAGAAACCTTGTTCGAAGATGAAAAATGAACCAACTCTGCAACTTTGATCTGCCACGATTCAAAATTTTCATCTCTAGAGCGAGCTGAGTCGTCGGGTCATCGAGCTAGCAAGAAAAAAATAATAATAAACATATATGAAAAATCTATGTGTTATGATTTCATTGGAGTCCTGAAATAGAGCTACTTTCGGAATAGGTGCAGGCGGGCCTAGGGTGCGGGCATGGCCGACAGCAGCCGATGGCACATTTCCTCCAAAAATTTTGCTTGAAAATTTTCTGACGTATTTTCCCACCGGTTATTATCTTCCTATACGGTTTTTACCCTTGGAAATATGCTGAAAAAATGTTTTTTAGTAGGAAATTTGTCGATTTCCGCTGGAATAATTCACTGAAAATCAAACGTTTTCTGTAGTGAATCTTTGAGGTATTAAAATTTCTCACTTAGTTTATTTCAATATATTTAGAATTCGCTTGATTTGGTGAAATCTAAACACCTTGAAATGAGAAGCTCTACCTACAATCATGACCAAGTACTTACAAATATCGTTATTGGTCACCGTTGTCGCCAATATCATAATCATTGACCTTTGCAGTTGGCGGCACCACCACCGTCAGCCCACCATGGTCATATTTCAAATATTGTTAATGTTTTGGTTTATGATTTGGTCTTTGTGGATTTTAATATGCAATGCTGGAATTTTGGCATTGTGGGGATCCGTTTCTGCTGCTCTCGCCGAACAATGATGAGTGGAACTAACATTTGGCTGGTTTTCTTCCCTTGGATGGCTTCACTACTCTTGGTTTCTATCATCCTAGCCTGGCAACTCTCTCTAGTTGCACCTGTTGATTGGTATTCACTTACGCAAGCTGGCAACCAGGGAAGATCTGCATCCTCTCGGATTGGTTGATCTTCCTGACACTTCTTAAGCATTTTACTTATGTTGTTAGTTCCCGTTTTTCTGAGTTCGGAGTTTTTGTCTTCCCCCCACTTTTTGGGTTTTTTCATTTCTTGTAATTTTATTTTGCTTCTTTCCCTATAATTCAGGGTTATAGGTGTTTTTGAATCCCTCTTTTTATTAATATATATGGGCTCTGCCTCAAATTTCCTGAAAAAAAAAAAAAAAA
>NW_021319809.1:826162-834192 GCF_001605985.2 Dendrobium catenatum | reverse complement strand
TATATATATATGTGTGTCATTACTCAACCTCACTCAACTCAACTCACTTACACCCTAGTTGTGGTCTAATGGATACTATATTAAACTAGCATATATTTTCATTATTTTTAGTTTTTTTTTTTAATTTTCATTATTTGAATAGAGGCGGGCTGAAAAGTTCACTTATGTTGTTAAAACACCCCAAATCCATAAAACGTCATATTTAAGATAGTTTAAGAATATATATTCTTCACATAGCCATCTACGACCTTAAACAAGCATCACATCATATTTAGTATCTATTGGCTTCTCTCACAGCAACGCCGACCCCATCTCTATTTATACTTCGACAGTCCCAAACTCAAATCTATCTACTCAAGTAGGTTGATGATATACTTATAGCGGGTAACAATCAAAAAGCTATCTCCACAGTCATTGGCAAACTCGGCAGCAAATTTTCTATAAAACACCTTGGAAACGCTCATGATTTTCTCGGCATCAAGATTGATTATCACGACCAACAGTATTTTCTATCCTAAAAGGAATATGCTTACTCGCTTCTTCAGCAAGCTCAATTGACTCCAATCCCACCTGCACAAAGCTACCCACAATTTTTTTAGATGACTCTGTCCTCTCCGATCCTCATACCTACCAAAGACTCACAGGCTCCCTGCAGTATTTGACACTTACTCACAAGGACATCACGTATAGCGTTAATCAGTTATCTTAGCATATGCATCATCCTCTTCCTCAACATATTTATCTTCTCAAATGCCTTCTACGCTACATCAAAGGTACACTTGATTACGATATACCTATTATGAAAACTAAACTCATTCTTAAATCCTTTTCAGATGCCGACTGGGCTGGAGATCCAATCTCTCATTACTGGGTGACACGATCATATCGGGGATGTTTAAAAAGCAACACATGTTTGCGAGATTATCGACAAAATTCGAGTATCGTGCTTTGGCAGCTCTTACATCTGACATTATCTAGCTTCTCCGGCTTCTTCAAGACTTTGGCATACCTCAAGATTGTCCTACGGACATGTATTGTGACAACACTTCTACCATCGCACTGGCTAATAACCTAGTCTTTCATGCCCGTAAAAAGCATTTAGAAATTGATCCTAAATTTATCATGGATCAGCTCCAAAACAATAACATTCATCTCTTGCCTATCAACACAGTAGATCAAGTGGTCGATGTCTTCACTAAATCACTTTCTACACCTCGATTTCTTCACCTATGACTCAAATTGACTGTCATCCAAGACCCATCAATTTGCAGGGGCATATTAGTGCATAAAAAATATATGATACATGTATTATTATCGTGTTAATATATTTGTGCTCCTGTAGTGATGTGGCAAGTACTCATTGGTTCATATGTATGGAGGCTACTTTAATCCTCTATATATACTTGGGCTTTATATGTAACAGGTACTGGATAATAATATGTCCTTATTTCTGACAACACTCTTTCCTTCTTTGTCTATCTACTTCTTGTTTCTTCTCTCTCAGGTTGTGTGTATTCTTCAAATAGGAAATTGATTGCTAAGGCTTGATTGAAGAGTTCAATAAGCTACCTACATGTCATTTAGATGCTTGTGTAGTATTCCACCGTTCCCTTCTCTAGCCAGCCGCCAGAAGGTCTCTTTGCATTGACTTCGCCCACTATCGAACCTGGTCGGAGAATCGGTGGTGCATGTCGAATCCAAAAGCCGACGATGCATAAATCTCCTCCAGTGACACAACAGAAATCACCAAGAAAAAGATGAGGCATGTAAAACATGAGTAGGAGGCCATGGGAGAAAGGAGAGACAGATTGACCAATTGAAAAACCAAGAAAATGTGGAAGTAGGAATTGAAGGCTTAAAAGGGGAAGAAGAAATTAGAATTTGGTTGGAGGACATGTGTTTGACATGTTGAAGAAGGTGGCGGTGGCCGCCGTTGAATGAGTTTTACGTTTTTTCTCGAGAAGCGACACCGGCAGTGTGTTTGGCGTTCTTTGGGAGGTAGTTACATGGAGCCCACGGCTACTTTGACTAACAATGGGGCACTTTTGCTTAGTTTAAGCCCTAGGGTTTAAAATCGATGGCTTCGATTAATCAAGGTCACTGTCTTGATTGAGGATATGTGTCCCAAGTCATTGGGATAGCAGGGGAAAGGCTAGAGAGGCCTCATTCCCATTAGAAACTTGGATAGGTAGAGGGGGACCACATTCCTTAAACTCGCTAAGGCTGGGTTTGGGCTTGGTTAGAGAGATCTTAATAGAGCTTTAAACAAGAATTGTCCCCATTGTTTGTCAAAGTAGCCGTGGGCTCCATGTAGCAAACTCCCAAAGAACGTCGGACACGTCGCCGGAGTTGCTTCTCGAGAAAAATCGTAAAACTCATTCAACGGCGACCACCACCACCTTCTTCAACACGTAAAACACGCATCCTCCCACCAATTTCTAATTTCTTCTTCCCCTTTTAAGCCCTCAATTCCTACTTCCATGTTGTCTAGGGTTTTCAATTGGCCAATCTCTCTCTCCTTTCTCCCATGGCCTCCTACTCATGTTTTACATGCCTCTTCTTCTTCTTCGTTATTTCCGTTGTGTCATTGGAGGAGATTTATGCATCGCCGGCTTTTGGATTTGAAATGAACCACCGATTCTCCGATTGGGTTCGACAGTGGGCGAAGTCGATGCCAAGAGACCTTTCGCGCGGCTGGCCAGAGAAGGGAACGGTGGACTACTACACAAAATTCCTTGCGACTATAAAACATTTATTCATAAGGCAAAAAAAAGTGAGAAGCGCGAGCAATTGAGCATGGTATTAAGGAAAAAAATTGATGGGATCAAAGTTCCAAATATACCCTTTCTCCGGGCTTTTTTTTTTTAAGGGTGGGCATCTAGGATCCGCTCATGAACCAACCCATATGGCAAACGAGTTGTCTTAAATTCAGACTTTTACAAGTTAGGTTTGGATTAGGTCAAATATTGACACCCCTAATGATGCATAAAATTCCTTGCGACTGTAAAACATTTATTCATAAGCCTCAATGACCCCATCTCTATTTATTCATAAAGTTGTATATACATGAATGTTTATGCGAATATTGATAGGATTTTCTTCTATAAAGACATTATTGTTGGACCATTATGAGTATATCTTATTATGTTTCATCAAGTATAAGATTAGTATCATGATACATTGAAGGAAATACATCAAACTAATTATGTATGACCGTCATGATCCATATTCATTTTATACTTAATAATGAATTCATGATTTGACCAATTTAAGAAAGACGATTTACATATTGTGCTTTATGTTTATAATTATTAAATTATTAATTGAATAATAGCATTTGAGTCAAGTGGGAGAATGTTAGAATAATAAAATATAATAATTATGCGAGATGTCGCAATAATTATTTAAGTATATATATTTTATTATATAAACTATTAAGTGGCCCATATATTTTAATTATTGAAATTTAAATTAATAATTAATTAAGAATTTAATGATTTGTATTTAAATCATATTAGTCAATAAGAGATAATTTGATCAATCGTTTATGGACCGTTTGATCAAATAACTCCTAAGAGTGGTTTTTATAACTAATCCGTAGGAAATAATTATCGTTCATCTCTCTCTCTCATTATGGGGGTTAGTTTGTTTCATAGAGAATTAACTCATAAAAGAAGAAACTGAAAGGGAAAAGAGTGAGAAACCGTAGTTTGGAATTCAATGAATTCAACATGAATCAATGTATGTTTTCTTCCGATTAAAATTTTGTGAAATTCATCTTGTTTAAGATCTTGTAGTTTAAAGATTTATGTAAATTAATATTTTCGTTTAGATTTCTTTTACATAATTTATAACGTAAGTTCTTACAAGAGTTGAAGAACTTAATTTTACTATCCAAAAATAAAAATTTGGACCATCAAATTCCATCATCTTTTTTCCCCAACTTTCTAGTTTTGCACCACTTTTTATGATTATTTATTTTTCAAATTTTATGTACTTCAACATAAATTATTTAATTATTTTAATTATAACATCATCATTTAATAGTCAAAGGACACAAGATTATCAATAATTAAATCATAAATAATTTGATTATAATACAATCAAATATATGAATTTTTAATTTATTTAATTATTTAGATATTGATTTTATTAATAAAATTATATATAACTATTTTTTTTAGATTGAATGAGATACATCTGTCATATTTTGTACAGTAATGATATTTCTTTCTTATTTCTCTTACGCTCATTTGCTTATTTATCAGTAATTACAATCATGATACATTAATTGCTTAAAAATAAGACAATATATATAATAAGATTATTTATATAATTTAAAATTTTATGCATGTAATATAAATATATTAAAAAAATATCAACATCACAACATCTAAATCTCAATAACATACACACAAAGTTATGGCAATCGAAAGAAAGCAAATCTATCTAAGATGCTCGTTCAAAACAAAAGGTATCTATACTCCTAAGATTATCATCCGAACTTTTTATTTTATTTTATTTATTTATTTTAATTTTAATTTTTTTAGATTATCATCCGAACTTGTCAATACAAATAAACCTCTTCTCATTAGCTTAAAAAATTAAATATATAAAAGTGTGGGATTTTTTTTTTTTTTTTTTTTAAAAAAAAAAATTTTATTGTTTTTTAAACAAAACAATTTTATTGATAAAAGAAGATGTTACAACAAAAGTAGTCAAAACAGAAAATAAACGAAGAAAAACATTAATAGAGGAAAGGATGCTAGTAGTTAGTTGGGCTCAGTATTTGGCCGAGACTACCAGTGCCCCACCAGCACGCACGGGCCATCCAATGAGGTGATAATAGCGTCCAGTATACGATGCACCAAAGGTTGCCGCAAGCAAAAGATAGGGCACGAGCCCCGGCCACATCATAGCCCCAAATCACCACGGAAAAAACGGCGAGGACATCGAGAGCCATAAACCGAAAATCATGGCAGAAGTAACACATCAACGCCTACGACGGCCCCTGTCACGGCCCTTTCCACGACCCCTACCACGAGACACCTTCGAATGACGAACATTAACACGAACCAAAGAAAACTCATTTCCAGGGTCAGATCCCCCGCAAAAATCCGAAGACATGAAACCAAAATCCGACTGATCAGATACGAAATCACCATCAGTAGAACCATTTAACCAATCCCTTTGATCCGACCTATCACAACATAAAGAGTTCACCATATTGATCGTTTCAACCGCATGTACAGGAACATTGACGAACTGATTCGAACTTTTAGAAAATTCACTTAAATTTTCCACTGGCGCATTCACTGCAGTATTCACATCCAAAACAGGAACATCTAAATCACCAGATTGAACAAAAGGCGCAACCGGAGCACAGCCAGGGGTCGAAACAACATCAACACCAACACCAATATCATGTAAGGCAACAACCCCCAACCCGATAGGAACATCCAGCAAAGCAGGGGAAACAGGACGGAGCAGTAGACTCCTCAGCACATCCAACATCAGGATTCAAAGAAACCTCACCATTTTCCGCAGTAGCAGCATTAATGGGAAGAAAATTAGGGGAAGGAGATAAAACAGTTTCAGGAGGATTAATATCAAGATTTAACCCGACATCCACAGGAGGAAGAACCGAATTCACAGGTGTTCTTAAAGGAGGAAATAGTTTAGGGCATTCCGATTTTTTGTGGCCAACAACCTTACAATGTTGACAAAAGCTAGGCACATCTTCAAAAATTACCTTTTGAACATACCCACACTTATCCGGACCTAACCAAACCGAATCCGGATGAGATTTAGGGAGATTAGCTAGTATAAATGGGCGCAAGCGAGCCCTAGGGTGCGAGCGTGGCCGTGGTCGACAACAACCAAGTTTGTCATAATTTTTTTTATTTTTTTTCGAATGCAATTTTAGCTGGAAATTTTTTTCTGATGGATTTTCCCACCAATTATTTATCTTCCTATATGGTTTTTACTGTTAGAATCTGATGGAATTTATTTTTCTATGGAGAATTTACTGATTTCCAAACTGGAATAATTCACCAAAAAATCAACGTTTTCATGTAGTGAATCTTTGAGGTATTTAAATTTCTCACTTACTTCATTTCAATAATATTTAGAATTTGCTTGATTTGGTGAAATCTAAATACCTTGAAAATGAGAAGCTTCACCTGCAATCATGACAAACACTTACCAATATCGTTATTGGTCGTACCATTGTCACCCCTATCATAATCATTGACCTTGGCAGTTGGCGCCAACCACTACCGTCAGCCCATCATGGTCATATTTCAAATATTAGTATTGTTTTGGTTTTTGGATTTCGTCTCTGGGGATTTTAATATGCGCTGCTGGATTTTTGGCATTGTGATGATCCGTTTCTGTTGCTCTCATCGAACAATGATAAGTGGAACTAACATTTGTTGGTTTCTTCCCTTGGATGGGCTCGCTGCTCTTGGTTTCTATCATCCTAGCCTGGCAACTCTTTCTAGTTGCACACGTTGATTGGTTTTCACTTCTGCAACGTTGGCAACTCTGGGAAGATCAGCTCCTCTTTTCGGATTGGTTGGATTGGTTTATCTTCTTGATGTCTTCTTAGCATTTTGCTTATGTTGTTAGTTCCCATTTTTTCTGAGTATGGGGTTTTTTGTCTTCCCCCGCTCTTTTTGGGTTTTTTCATTCTTGTAATTTTATTTTGGCTTCTTTCCTTGTAATTCAGGATTATAGGTGTTTTTAATATCCCTCTTTTTACAATATATACGGGCTTCTGCCCAAATTAAAAAAAATAAATAAAAATAAAACTTTACTAAGTAACCAAATACAAAAATAATAATAATAAATAAACTCTAAACTTATTTTAACAGCAAGTTGAACAACTAACAATAGTTTTTAATTTATATATTATATTTAAAACACTCATAATTTCAAATTCATTCTACAAAATAGAGTTATTGGAATTAGTTGTTTCCATATATTATTTATAGTAAGAATATATAGTATTTATTACATGCAATATTTTTCATTATTGAGAATATTCTATTTTATATATTTCCTTTATTGTTTTTTTTTTCTTGCCTTTATATAGGTAATATTTGTATTAAAATATGAAAGCAATCAAATAAAGATTATACCTTTTATGATTTATATTACTAACAAAAACAAGAGCATTCTGCGATAGAAATTGGCAGAGCCGAGCCATGGAATTTCTAATAGTCTTGATTAAGTGATATAATTTTTTGACAGCTGTTCTGTCTTTTTGCATAATGGCACATATAATCTCTTGTAACAATAAAGTATTTTTTAAATCTTCTTGACAAGATCAATAATTGTGTTGTCATGTTCGATTTCTCTCCCATGTTTAATTCCTCTCCATTGCTGAACAACTTCTTCGAGGGGAAAAAATAAATTTGTGGCCATGCACCTGTGGGGTTGGTTGTTGGTAGGCCCAGAGGGATTAATTACACGCCAAGCGTCACCTTCGAGGGTGGCGGAATAGATACTCCCGTTCCAAAAAAAATTAATAACCGAATAAAAAAGTTTTTCACGCTATATATATATATATATTATATATATATATATATATATATAATATATATATATATATATATATATATATATATATATATATATATATATATATAATTACTTGACCTGACTCAACTCAACTCACTTACACACCTAGTTTGATCTAATGGATACTATATGAATTAGCTATAATTTTCATTATTTTTAGTCTTTTTTTTATTTTTTTTTTTTTTTGTAATTTTCATTATTTGAATAGAGGAGGGCTGGAAAGTTCACTTACGCGGTTAAAACACCCCAAATCCGCACAGTTAAGAATATATAAAAATATATTCTTAAACTGTCTTAAAATATGACGTTAGTGGATTTGGGGTGTTTAAATCGTGTAAGTGAACTTTCCGGGCTAAGCCTTCAATTTTTCTAAAAAAAAAAACATATAATTTCCAAAGAGTATGCAAGCACGTTAGCCTGAGCTCACAACGTAAGCACGAGACGGC
>NW_021319809.1:782779-825579 GCF_001605985.2 Dendrobium catenatum | reverse complement strand
GAAATATCAGATTTCAACCAGCGAAACGAGTGACAGACGGACGCGAACCCACCGCCGTCGCATTATCCGTTTGAATCGGCCAGGCCAAAAATTCGATCCCAAACCAATAAAATTTTGGGAGCAACAGAAATAATGAGGACTAATCCCGGGAAGACAACCCACAACCGGACGATCGGCGCCTCCTCCGACTAAATGCCGAGGAGAGCAGACCATTTAATGATAATTCATGAAACAACCAGCAACAAAATAGGAGCGTGAGGAAAAATCCCCCTACCATAATCTAAGTCGTTTACCGTAAGCTTAATAGTTCACAATGTTTTTTTGGATCTAACAAGGTGGACCGAAAAAATTCCCAAACCAAAGAAAAAAGTTTTATAGATTGAAAAAAAATCTTCGAATGAATCCGAACACCGGACGTTTCAATGGGAAACTTTACGCAACTAAAGAAAAACTCATAAGTTTAGCAAGATGGAAAAACTCTTTCCTCTGAACCATAAACGCCGCATGCCACGAATGGTAGATACACAGACAATTCCGGGAAAAACAGCCGAGAACCGAACCAGAGAGCACATCCTGAAGGATTTAGAGTTCTTACCCTCAATAAAAGACCAGGATGCCAAACGTTTGTTTGCCATTGGAAACGGCAATCCACCGGCGGGATAAGCGCAGATGGCGGCTAGGGCACACACACGAAAACCGCTAGCAGAGACATTTCATGAAAGAAACAAAACTATAAAAGTGTGGGATTTCAATTCAGCAGATGGGCTAAGTTTATCATTGCGATTATTTGTCTAACTGTCAGTGGACAAAGCACCGAATAAATTTTTTACCATATGCAAGGGCTCAAATTAATATTAAGTCATTGAATTACTTTTAAAATATAATTTTTTATTCAATTGTAATCATAGATCATGAGAGACATATTTTAATGAAAAATTATAAAAATGACATCTAAATCATATGCATTCCCATTAAAAAAATAGATATAATCACTCTAATATCTCATTTGTCTTATTAAAAATTGATATTTTCTCAATAATTATGTAATGAGAATTGAGTTCAAATAAATTGATTTTACATACTATAGATATTTTAATTTGAATTAATTTAAAATTAGTCTTAATTTTTAAAAGGTTCATAATCTACCAAAATTTTAAATTAATTATTTTTTAATTCTAATTTTTATTCTATTTTTGATTTAATTAGCATAATGGTTCACAATTAGTAAAGAAAAATTATAAATAATACAAATTATTAAATTTAAATATAATTAAACTATTAAAATTTACTTAAATTTAATTAAAAAATTTATGCAATCCTCTCCAAAAAATTAAACAAACATGAGAGAAAGAGAGAGAGAGAGGGATATTTGTAAATTATCATGAATTTGAAATATATTTATCTTAAAATATAATTTAAACTTCTAAGATTTATCTTGATTAAATTTTACTTAGAATATTCCAACATAATTTTTCTTCATAAATAATATGATTTATAATTAATGTATAATTCATCTACAATATATATATGCTTCCCTTTTTGTTGCACAATGCTAAATTGAGTTGGTATGTATAGATTTTCATCATCTAGTTTATGATTGATTATTCATAATAAAATTAGAGAAGAAGTAAAGCAAAAAGTTCCATCACTAGAGCCTCAGAAACCGAGGTTTTAAATTGGGTAGCCAAAATCGAGCTGAAATTTGAAATTTCATGGCTCTTATATGCCTAGGACCGTGCGGACCGAAATTTAAAATTGGTAGTGAATCGAGCTGAAATTTGAAATATCATGGCTCTGATTGTATTATAATCAAATTATTGATAATTCATGTGTCCTTTAACTATTAGATGTTGTTATACATTAAATAATTAAAAAATATATATGTTGAAATACATAAATTTGGAAATTAAATAATCATAAAAAGTGGGGCAAACTAGAAAGTTGGGGAAAAAGATGATGGAATCCCATAAAACGAGGGAAGATGACTTGGGAGTTTAAATTGGTAGCACGTCGAGCTAAAATTTGACAGTTTAATAGCTCTGATACCAATTTCTATCATTGGAATGACCCTTATTTTTTGTAGTGACATAAACATAAAAGATCTAATCTTTGTTTGATTGATTTCATACTAACACAAATATTCCTATATAGAGGCAAGAAAAAAAATAATAAAGGAAATTAATAAATAAAATATTCTCAATAATGAAAAATATTGCATGAATAAATATTATATAGTCTAACTATTAAATATTTGGAAACAACTAATTCAATTTACTCTATTTGATTTTGAGGAATTTGAAATTGATGAATTATTATTTAATAAAATGTAAGCAAAATCATATATATGAAAAAAAAAAAATTAGCAGTTTAGTTTCTTCTAAAGAATTTTAACGAGATTACTTTTTTTTTAATATTTAGTTGCTTGGAAAGTAAAACTAATATTGAAATACAATCATAGATCAATGATGATAGCGCTAGCTTATGGTAGTGGTGGCGCATACATTGATGAAAAGGCAATTATGGATAGTATCTTTAAATTGATATATATGTACATAGAAACCTTTTTATATCAGGTTTGGGTCAAACCTGAAACTTATCCGACAGTATTCGGGTTCGGGTCGACCCAAACCGTTTTTGCAAACAGGGCGATTTTCTAGACCCGAACCCGAACCCGACCCGCTTCGGGTCAACCCGAACCAACTCGCGGATGCGACATGGCCTTGGGACACAACGTTGCGCGGAACTGCCAAAGGCGGACGCCGGGCGCGGCGCGGAACTGCTGCGGACACCGGCGACTGACGCTGGACGCAACTCGACATGGCCTCAGGATGCGATGCGACCTGGCCTCGGGACTCTACGCGACGTGACGTGGTCGAGCAGCGTGCAAGGTCATTCCGGGCAGACGGGTTTCTGTGCATTCCGGGTCATTTCGGGTTATTCCCGGGTCAACCTGAACCCGACCTTATTTTCAAACGGATCGGTTTTCCGGACCAGAACCCGACCCTCTTCGGATTCGGGTCAACCCAACCCAGTCGAGCAGCGTGCAAGGTCATTCCGGGCAGACGGGTTTCTGTGCATTCCGGGTCATTTCGGGTTATTCCCGGGTCAACCTGAACCCGACCTTATTTTCAAACGGATCGGTTTTCCGGACCAGAACCCGACCCTCTTCGGATTCGGGTCAACCCAACCCAAACCCGAAATTTTCGGGTCGGATTCAATTCAGACTTTCGGGTCGAGTCCAATATTGACAGGTCTAGGCTTTAACCCTCGTGAGGCATATTTGCTTGTTTAACCCTCCAATGTGTAAGCCAGCACATTTTCCCAAGGGGTAAATGTAAAGAAATTTCATAAACAAAATAAAAGTACAAAATTACTATTAAAATGTTGACAATTTTTTTATTTTTATTTTTTTAAAATCAAACAAAGCGAATCCGACCCGTTTATTGAATCAGTAAGTAGTGATATTTTTTCACATGTTATATATCAAATGTTATAGAGAAGACCAGTAAACTACAATATCATACCTTAGACATTTTGATCTGAACCCTCTGGTGAGTACTGATAACCTAACAGAAGGCTGGTGTTAGTTCAAATGATGAAGCGGTTTTAGGGGACTGATTAGTTGATCATGATATCTTACGGAGATAAATAGTGAGAATAAACCAATATGATTAAAAACAAGGCTCTTGAATGTTATAAATGATTGCCAACTTAACATAGGTCTTGATCATATAACATGATCAATACCTATGTTAAGTTGGCAATCATTTATAACATTCAAGAGCCTTATTTTTAATCACATTGGTTTATTCTCACTATTTATATATGTATGATATCATGATCAACTAATCATTCCCTTGGAACTACATCATCATCAGAACTAACACCAGACCTTTCTGATAGCTTATTACTAGTACTCATTAGAGGGTTGAGAGCATCTAAGGTATGATATTATAGTTTACTGGCCTTTTCTATAACTTTCAATATATGATATGTGAAAAAACATCATTATTTACTGATTCAATAAATGGGCCCAATTCAATTTGTTTAGTTACAAAAAAATAAATTAATTAATAAAAACATTATCAACGTTTTAATTGCAATTTTTTACTTCTGTTTTGTTTATGAAATTTGTTTACATTATACCCCCTAAGAAATAAACGAGCTGGCTTTCACTATAGAGGAGGGTACAAATACGAAATATGCTTGGGAGGACCATTTAATACATGTCGATCGCAGGAAAAATTATTAGGTGCGGAGTGCGCATCAAGCACTGGGTACCTAGCGCGGTACCGAGTGCCGGTACCTAGCGCGGAACAATGCTTGTGCGGACGGTTCTCCCCGTCCGCACTCCGCACCTAATAATCTCTCTGATCGCAGTGAACTGTTGAAAAATTAGAGGCATTGCGGCTTATAATCCGCTAAGTCTCGTGGCTTACACTGCCAGCTCAAGCTAACGTGCTTGCTTACTCTTTGGAAATTATATGCTAATTCAATATAGTATCCTTGATACCACAACTTTGTCCTAATCTTATGCGCCCTCCGTGAGACCACAACTGTCACAAAAAATTGGAATTTTTTTTATGTATTGATATTGTAAACTAGTACTGTTGCATAAACTAGTACTGTCTACTACAGCTGCAATGCTTATCTTACTAAAAGAGAATCAGGGTTTGGTTCCACTACAAAGAATTACTAAATGAAATATAAGATAGCATATGATAAAATGTTTTGGACTAATGAATGTAAATTACCAAAGTTTTCCTAATGAGGCTCTCTTTTATTGATGTGGATCAGAGTATAAGCATCCCTAGATCTCTGTTAAGTTTATAGGGATATAAATGCAGGTTTATAACCTTCCTACAGTGATTGTATCTCCATAGAACCTATAAAGTTAAATATTATAGGTCTGGATTTGCAAACATTCAATTTCAATACTCCTATTTGTTCCAATATTCTTCCATCGAAATAATATATCACACTAGTTTTTAACTACATGCGGCCACTATATGCAATAAATTAAAATCGAGAGATATTAAAAACATTCATTTTTCATTCAAAGCATAAGTGTCTACATTAGTACTTACATTCAATTCACATCATAAGCCCAAAATAATGAAATTAGTCAAACATGGAATGTGAAGAAAAAAATTCGGATTTTATTGCTTCCATTAAAGAGAAAATACATGAGTAAAAGTTATTCAATTTGTCATCCATATAGCACAAATGCACTCTCCACACTTCTTTCTCCTTTAGATGTCTAATTGCTTACAAAAAATAGGTTTATACTCGCACAAATGTAGTATCCTTCTCTCCCTTGGCCTCCCATTGACTTCACTCTAAGGAGGCACTACAATCTGGACTAAATTAGAAAAAATTATAACATAACTCTTTCAAATGAACTAAAAAAAACTATTTATACTCGCACAAAAATGGAGTCGGGCACCACAATGCACTACATCATGATGCTGTGATGTTATGAGATGAAATAGCACCTCGGCGCTTTTGTGCTTATCTCACTGCGGTGTTGGGTGACTTGATGCAGCTAATGGTTGAATCAGCCTGTCTTTTGGCTGAGTCGGCGCAGCTCCTCATTTTCGCAACAGCGGCTCCATAGAGGCATTGCAAAATCTTAGCATTGTGGCACTTGCATTTGTAATCCTATGTTGTGTAGTTCTGCACTCCGGTGCTTAAATTCCCAAGATTCAGATGTTATAGAGTGAATTTCTAGCGCAACAGTGTTGTGAAGCGTTGTAGTGTTGTGAAGCATTGCAGGGTTGTGAAGCGTTGCAGTTCTAACTTTGGCTCTGTTGGGGCACTCAATTAATTGCCTTTTTGTCTTAGTCTTCGGCACTGTGATTTACTGATCTAGCGTCGCAAAGTTATTAATGTTGCGGCGCTAGTAGTTGGGGATCTGTGGTGTTGATTCAAAACTTGTGAATTTTTTCTCTTTTTCTGAATATTTTCTGCACAATATCAGCTAAGAATAACATTTTTAGTAATATTTAAGATAGTAAACTACTATAAAATTTATACTTTACTCTCAACTCTAGCCTGCTCCTATTCTTGCAATACCATCATCGATTAGGCATCACGCACCCACACTTCTACTTCAACTATAGTTATCACCCTCTCAAACCATCCACCTAGCTGTAGCCTGTAGGCATTATCATCGCTCCTCACCTATCTGTAAGTCAATGCTAGAGCTAATGAAAAAGCCTCCGCCAACCTCTCTATTGCCTTCAACTCTGATGACGATCCTGTAAGTTAAAAGCGGAGCTCATGCGAACTGCGGGTTTAAGTTAAATCCGCCAACTTCGTGCGTCTTCTAAATTTATAAATTGAATGTAGGACTGTCAAAATCGGGTCACGGGTAGGGTTCGGGTTCAACCCAAATTTGACCTAGTAATGTTCAACCCGGCTCGTTTTTGCAAACGGATCGGCAAAAACGGGTCTGTTTTTCGGGCCCGAACCCGACCTGCTTCAGTTTCGGGTCAACCCGAACCCGACCCACATAGTGGACAACATAGCTGTTCGACTTCGCTCCTTGGAAAGTGGACACGACGTTCCCTTCCAATCGGATCGGAAGCTACAACATTTTGATTTGAAGCAACAACGGCCGACGGGAGTTCACTCGATGTCACTCACTTGGCCGACTCCAGCATTGTTGTTCGATTTCGCTCCTTGGACACGACGTTCCCTTCCAATCGGATCGGAAGTTACAACATTTTGATCGAAAGCAACGATGGCCGACAGTGTGGGAGTTCGCTCACTGTCACTCACTTGGTTGGTTCCTTCGTTGTTGTTCGACTTCGCTCCTTGGACACGATGTTCCCTTCCAGTTGGATCGGAAGTTACAACATTTTTATCGAAAGCAACGACGGGAGTTCGCTCGTTGTCACTCACTTGGTCGATTTCTTCGTTGTTATTCGCCTATTCGACTTCTCTCCTTGGATGACGTTCGCTTCCGATCGCATAGGAAGTTACAACATTTTGATCGGAAGCAACGGCGGGAGTTCGCTTGCTGTGAAGGTAACTTTATCCCTTTCGTGCACTTCTTCAGCCAAATCCCATAAATACATTGAGCTACAGTATTCCGAGTCAAAACTAGGTCATTCTCAAGTTTTCGGGTCAACTTGAACATGACCCAGAATTCGAAACAGGTCAAAAATCAGGATCCGGACCCGACCTGTTTCGGGTTGACCCGAACCCGAAATTTTTGTGTCAGGTTCGAGTCGAGTTTTCATGTAGTGTCAATTTTTGACACCCCTAATTGAATGGTTCTATTTTCTCGAATTAAATAAATTACTTTCCTTTGGTGGTTGCACGAGAAAAGGATATTAATATTAACTTACTTATTTTATTAAATAATTTTTAAAACAAAATAATATTATTTGATATGCAAGTAGCCATTTTGACTATAGTTCAATTTTTTTATTATTTTATTTCACCATAATTTTTTATTTTATTTTTTTCTCACGTGCATATCTTATTTTGTTGAATTAGAAGTGTCAAGGAACTGAAAGCTTTATAAATAGTGAGTGTAAGGAATATCAACTAAGGTAGCCTTTTTTAGATCTACTTATCCTATAAGGTTCCAAGCTTCCATGCATTCGTTTTGCCAAATTTAATAGAATATTAACTTTCATTTTATAAATATTATTTAATTACCTCAAGTAACAAAGGCAAGATGGAATAAATAGGTCTTCAAAATAAAAATAGATTTTTCAAATAATATTAAATGACATTCAAATAAAACTTATTGCTTAAGGAATCACTCAGTAAGTGCAGATTGATTATAATGATACATTCCCTGCAACCTCTAAGAAGAGGATTCTTTAAACTCATGCATTTTAGTAATGGAGTTCCATCAAATGAATATGAAAACAATCTTACTCGATGGAGATTCAGATGAAGAGGCTTATATGAAATAACCAAAAGTATTCATATAAAGTAAAAATAATTATCATCTTTGCAAATTTTAAAAATCTACAAATAAGATAAAGCAAGTCTCCCACCAATGGTATTTTATGTTTCATAATGTTACATTTCATTTTGTTTCATAGAGAATAAGATGGAACAATGTATATACTTTAAAATTTGTGAGAATAAAATAATTTTCTTAGCCCTAGATGTGAATGATATTTTTACCATAATTTACTTTTGGTTTGATCCATGACGTGAAATAATCTCTCTAACAAAATTTTGATAACAAAATTATGTGCTCCTCGCTACTTCAGTTATTATGAACTCACAAACATCATCATCAATGACATACGTGATGATATATCCATCATTATTTCACAACTGACATACAAGATTAATAGTATCAGATGCGCAACCGAGATGTAACACATGAATAATTCTACGCTTAAGTGCAATGAGTGTTAAAATCCCATTAATTTTGATTGGATGATTCCTCCCATCGACGTAAATGGGTGTGGAGTCGGACAAAATCACAAAATTACATCTCTCCTCCAAAGAAAAGAAGGAAACACGACATTCTACGAAAGTGTATAGTTTAAAGTTCATGTCAACGTATCTAAAAAGATTGCTTGTATTCATACCTTTGTTACATTCAATCAATTGTTAAACACTCATTATGAATCTAATATGTTAATTATGATATATATATGTATAATGATATTAGATTTAACGTAGTATGATAAATAGCAATGTTGAGGGCTAGAATATACACGGCGATAGAGTTTGAAAATATTCATCTCAGCGTTGTACGAATATCCATCACACAAATAGAATATGAAAGAACACAAGGATTTTTACGTGGAAAACCTTAGAAAGGGAAAAACCACGGGGTCACGCCAAGTTGAAAGAATTCCACTAGTATTTGCTTAGGTTACAAGAGGCTGATTCGTCCCTAAAATTTAGAATTATCATATTACTTAAATTAACCCTCGGGTTGAATTCAATTACAAAAGGATATCGGAATGCCGGCATCAGTCGATTATCGGACAGAGTTCTAGCGTCATTTGGAGGTCGGGCGGAACTCCAGCGTTACTTAGAGGTCGGGAGGAACTCTGAAGTCACTTGAAGGTCGGGCGCACTACAGCAAAATCATTAATTTCCGGCGGAATTTTCCGGCAGCTTTCGGGCAGCCACTTTTCCGGCGGCTTTTCGGCACTTTTCCGGCGGTTCTTTCCCACGGAATTTTCCGGCGGCTTTTCCAATTTTCCGACGGCTTTTAAAAATTAAAAAAAATGAATAAATTTTAAACTATTTAAATGATTTAACAAATAATTATTAAAAGTTATATTAACTATTTAACTAATATTCATTTTAAAAAAACTGCTAGAACTTATTTTCAGACGCCGTTTTTACCGGCGGAAAATTAACCGCCTGAAATGGGTGATTTTCCTGTAGTGGCGAAACTCCGACATCACTTTGAGTTAGGGTGGAACTCCAACGGTGGTCGAGGAGTCACTTCCTTGCTTAATTCCGGTGTTGGTCGACTGTCGGGTGAAAGTCCGGCGGTGATCAAGGAGGAGTTTCTTGCTTCTCTTCTTCCTTCTCTTCTCTTCTTCTTTTCTTGCTTGGGTCCCCATTTCAAGGGATTTGACGGGTCCATTGAAAGTTTCTAACAGTGGAATGACCAGTAAATAGGAGGAAGATCAAGGGTAAATTGGGAGTGACTTGAATGGACGGCCGATATTGAATCCTTTGATCGTGGACCGTTTATCAAGCATTTGAAGGCTCTAATGATATCAAAATTTGATGATCTTGGGTTCGTTGGATTCATCTTGTCGAGCCGCTCGATTCTATTATAAGCATGCCATATTTGGAATTTTTTTTGTAATTCAAATTATGGATTGAACCTTACAAATGTGCTTCGGGTCTTTGATTTGGACTAGTTTGGGCTCGGATTGAGTTGAATTTGGTGTCGTTGGGTTCGTATTTCTGAGACGTTCAATTCAATTGTAAGTTTGCTGAAATCGGAGTTCAAATGGTCCCGAATTTAATTTTTAAAACTTCCAACTTGATTTTTGTTACAATATCCATGCCGATCAAGATAATTTTTTGATGATATATCAAGGATAAAAATTACGTAATTAATAAGTATGATAAGATGCATGAAAATGGATAAAGGAAGTCTACTTCGAGCTTTCTTCTACTCGAATTATAATATTGTATGCCACTACTGAAGTGGAAACTGTGGCCTTCTTTCTTTTTTTTTGGGAATATTTGGGGCAGTAGCCCATTCATTAATAAAAAAAGGTTACAAAAAGAAAATCCAAATGCTTAACATAAAAAAATATTAAGAACGTGACAAAACCCTATCAGCAAATGCTGCATAAGAAGGAAAAAGCTGTAAAAATACAAGTAAAAAGGAAATGCAGAAAAAAAAAAGGACTCAGTAAGCAATCAGCAATAAGAACGCCCAGCTTGCCAAAAATACCAGTAAGGGTAGAGAGATCCCCTGGTTGTCGATGAGAGAAGTATCAGTCACAGACCATCCAAGGGGAGAGTGAAAGATTGCCATCATCATTGTCCTTCAAAACACCCATCCAGTCCCTGGTTGCAAGTAGAAGCCGTCCAAGGGACATCAACCTTCCACAGCAAAAAGGCAAAGATCAAGTGAGCAAATCCTGGAAGCAATTTTTCCTGAAAGTCTTGAGATATACAGCCCTCTTGATTTTAGAAATAATGGTAGTGATGCTTTCAACGTTGTTTCCGAATAATCTATCATTCCGGGCTTTCCAAACGAAATAAACAATAGCATAGATAGTAATAAATAGCAAATTCTTTCTATTACTATCCAATTCCTTATCATCAATATCATTGAAAACCTGCCAAAGATTAGGCCTGAGCAGCATGGAGTGCATTCTCGGCAGAAATCCCAAAAGTATTTTGAAAGAGAAATCACATTCAAATAGCAGGTGATTCTGGGTTTCAAATTCGGACTTACAAAAAACACAAAGAGGGCACACAGGAATACCCCTAACAGATAAAGTAGTAGCAGTCTTAAGCCCATCATTGAAAGCAATCCAGGAGTATATAGAAAACTGCATAGAGAAGTGCTTATGCCACACAAACTTATACCAAGTAACCACCTCATTGTCCACAAAAAATTGTTTGTAAAAGGTACTAAAAGAGGGCTTAGCAGGTTTAAGCCAGTAGCAATCATTCAACTCATTAGAAATAGGGATCGAATGGATCATTTCAGCAATATGCGTAGGCAAAGCAGCCGGTAAATTCCAAGTCCCGTTAGAAATAAGGCTGCTTACAGCCAAATTGGTAGGGGTGATCAAAGATTCAAGATTATTCTGTTTAAGACGGTCTGCCACAGTTTGCCCGAAGCACCACGGGTCCCAAAAGAAGGATAGACTACTACCATTAATAATTTTGAAATTTAGAGAGTGTAAAAGACTCTTAGCAACATCACAAATACTTTTCCAATAAAAAGAGCATTTAGAGTTGTGAGTATTCCAAAAGGAGCCATATTTCTCTTTCCACCAACAGAAAAGATAGCTTTTGGAGCTGTAAAATCTCCAAACAATAGTGCAGCCACAAGCATAATAAAGAGATTCAATAGACGGAATCCCAAGCCCACCATAAACCTTAGGTTTGCATGTATCTTTCCAGGAAATCAAATGTAGTTTGCGTTTATGAATATCCCCATAAAACAAAAATTTAGAGCATAGGCTTTTAATCTTCTTAACACAGGTTTTAGGGATCAAAGTTCCACGGACCCAATATAGCAGGATATTGTTAATGGTGTGGTTGAGATACTGCAGTCTACCGGTCATAGAAAGTGTTCTGGCTTTCCAACCATCCAGAGAGATCAAAATCTTATGCATAAGAGGTTGAAAGTCACAAATTTTCAGTTTTCTAAAAAAGATAGGAATGCCTAAGTATTTGATCGGGGTATTAGAAATTGGGATATTCAGAATGTTGCTAATAGCCTGCTCAATACTACAATTCTTTGAGAAAAGAATTTTGCTTTTGTTGCTATTCACCTGGAGACCCGAGAGGTTGGCAAAGCTGTGTAAGATGTGATTTAAGTAATGAGCATTATCCAACGAGGCTCTAGCAAACACCAATAGATCATCAGCATAGAGTAGGTGGGAGATGGTTGTGTTGCCAGCCTTCAATCCCAAAAAGCTGTTATTTAAGCAAGATCTTCAAAATAAGAAGAAAGGCTATCCATGACAATACAGAACAAATAGGGTGATAATGGGCACCCTTGTCTAAGGCCAGAAGAGGAAGGGAAATACCCTTCAAGCCCCCCATTAATGGAGACAGAGAAGTAAACGTCAGAGATACAACCATAAATCCAGGATACAAAAGTTTCAGGAAAACCTTTGGCAAGAAGACGGTCAATCAGAAATTTCCTAGAAACAGTGTCAAATGCCTTATGAATATCAAATTTTGCGCAGAAATACTGATGCTTAGAATTGTTGTTGAATTCTTTGAGAAGATCAGCCGCTAGAATATGCCTCTTCCCTTTGTCTGTTCTCCCCTTAGGTGTGTAGCAGAACGCTCGCAAGTAGACTTCCTTTACCCATTTCCATGCATCTTATCATCTTATTTATTACGTCATTTCTATCATATTTATCATATTACGTTAAATCTAATATCATTATGCATATATCATATTTAACAGACTTTGTATAGCTTGTGATGCTAAGGTACTTCGTAACCAAGTCAGGGCAAAATAAACATAAGAGTTCTGCGTCTGTTTCAACGAAATCTTTGAGTTGATTACTTTCCATTATATTCTATATTTTAACTTATGGAGTTTTCTACCATCTTGGAATAGTGCTGAGTCATCAATGCCATTTTCATCCTGTTGTTTGAGTTGTAACAAACGAATATTAGCGCCTAATCAGACTAGTGGACGAAAGAAAGATGGTTATTTTTTTTATTTGGTGATTCCAAGTCAGATTTTGTTGAAGCCATTCTGAAACTCGTTAACGAGATGGTAGAAAACTCTGTAAGTTAGAATATAGAATATACTGGAATTAAATGACTCAACTAAAAGATTTCGTTGAAATAGATAGCATAATTAATTCCTAAGGTCTGTAAAATTCCTCATATTGGAAAATTCTAAATGAAGAAAAGGCAAAAAAATAGGAATTGAATTTGGATAATATAGTCTGTAAATCTGGCCTTAGTGCCCACTGAATACAAAATTTAGACGCTTTATCTCCTCCTTACTCTTTAAAGGGAGGTAGGCTGGACATACAATTTTATTAAAGCTAGAAAGGAATATGATAGAATTATTTCACCTCCCGTGCAGGCGGCTTGCTTACGGGTTTGGCCAGGTCTGAGTATATATAGGAGGTTCCGTGAGGTGAGGAAGAGCAAGGCGACGAGAAAGAGGCTATCGAGAAGGGGTCGAATGAGGGGAGGTTGGAAGCTCGTGAGAAAGACATCTGCTGCAGTCGCGTGAGGTAGAGGAAGAAGTAGGATGAAGAGTTCGGTTGGCGGGGTCGAGATGATCTATACGTACACGCGTGAAAGGAACTTTCGACATTGTTTGCAGAGCAAGCACTGTAGCAGGCGGCAGGTATGGGCTGGAATGTCGCACATAGGAAACTCTGCCGACTGTGTACAGATGCTTTATGGAAACTCTGCCGGCTTTCTAGATGATAATTTGCTAAAAATATCTGGATTATATTTGTTACTTCATACAATTGAACTGTAATTAGTTTGTATTTTGAATAGTATGCATGGATATCGTTTTAAAATTATCTATTTGAACTTCTACTTGATTATTTTGCTGCGCTTTGTTCTTGGATATTGCTGATTGTATCACTTCTGAACTCACTATGATGATGATGATGGAGTTGTTGATTGCTAAACAGGTGGATTTCCTTATTCTTTCGTTTGTAACTTGATTGTAGGAATCTATGCACAATATTATATTGCAAAATTAGATTTCATGTCAATCAAAACTAGAGTATTTTCTTTTGTTTGGGATGATTTCAATGTATCTTGATTGTTTTGCCAGAAGTTTTCATCAGTTTTTAATTCTTTTATTGATTGTTTTAGATTTTAAATTTAGTATGCTCTCACATCTTTTTCTCTTGTTTTTCTCGTAAACCAGAGTAGATATATCTTGGTGACCGTTCCTATTAGGCATCATTTAAATCCTTGGCGTATTCTAATTGTTGTGGGTGAAATAATTCTATCATGTTCCTTTTTAGCTGTAATAAAATTTTCTGTCCAGCCAACCTTTAAAGAGTATGGAGGAGGTAAAGCGTCCAAATTTTGTATTCAGTGGGCACTAAGGGCATCTCCAACCGAAAATCCCATTTTTAACTCCAAAATAAAAAATGTCGTGATTCATCTTCAATCGAACTCCATTTTGCACCCAGGTAACCGTCTTTCTCCTTTGTGTGTTCCTTCGGCAAAACCGGTAGAGACAGGAAAATAGCGAACGTGTGCAGTTCAACGCCAATATTTGCGTCGCACTGTTCAACCGCAACCAAATACTGAAAGTTTTGTCGTTTGGCTGGAGCTCCCGAGCTACGCCATTCATGTATTTGGAGTTCAGTTGGAGAAGGCCTAAGGCCGGATTTATAGGCTGTATTATCCAAATTCATTTCCTATTTTTTTGCCTTTGCAGACCTTAGGAATTAGTCCTGCCGTTTGTTTCAACGAAATCTTTTAGTTGAATTTTGCTAATTGTATCCCTTTTGAACTCACTATGATGATGAGTTAGGATTAACTCGTTTAAACCTCGAGTCAGCTCCCGATACTGATTTTAACACCCCTGGTTACACAGATAATTTTTTAAGCCTTTTTTGTTTCTTTTGGATGTGGCAAAAACAAAATCAAAACAATGCCGCTCTTCAGCATTAGTGATGACTAACCTTGGTGAGCTAACACTTATAGCCTACCTGGCGCCCAAGGGTCTGCGTGTTTGGTCGGCCCTCGTCGGAGTAATTCATAAAACAAAAAATATATATGATTTCATATATATAAGACATGTCAAATGAAGCTTAAATATGTTAATGAGTTTCAGAATGGCTTCAACAAAATCTGACCTGGAATCACCAAAGCAAAAAAAAAACATCCTTCTTTCGTCCAATATGATTAGGCGCTAATATTCGTTTGTTACGACTTCGTAATCCAATTCCCCAAACAAAAAACGACTTTGTAATCCAGATGTTTTTAGCAAATTAGCATCTAGACAGCCGGCAGAGTTTCCATAAAGCATCTATACAGCCGGCAGAGTTTCCCGTGCGACATTCCAGCCCATATCCGCCGCCTGCTACAGTGCTTGGCTCTGCAAACGACGCTGAAAGTTCCTTTTACGTGTGCGTAGATCATCTCGACCCCGCCAACGGTAAGTTAACTAGCAAATTCCTTTGGCTATAAAAAATAAGTGAACCTGTTGTTGTTTTTTCAGGGTTACGTTTCTGCATTCCTGCCCACTCCACAATGATCTACGACATCATCATCTTCATCGCCATCATTTTCCTTATCCTTATGAGTACCATTACCTACGTCACTTGGTTAGTGTGGCATTACTGTGTTGTTGCCCCTCCCATTCAGCCCGAATACAATGCCGAGACTGAGATCGGAAACACTAGGCTTAGTACCTGGCCTACGCTCACCTATGCTGAAGCCAAGAGTCGGGATCGGCGAGCCTTCAACGCCATTTGCTGCTCTATTTGTCTTGTCGACTATGAGGAGGAGGTGGAGGATAAGGCATTGAGGTTTTTGCCAGAGTGTGGACATTTATTTCATGCAACATGTGTGGATCCGTGGCTATGGCGGCGACAGACTTGTCTGATGTGTCGAGCATTGGTGATGAATCAAGACATGCAAATATCTTTAGCCGAGGTAATTCCAATTGACATTGAACAATTGGCTTAGATATATACAAATATGGCAATCGAATGTGATAGTACACATCTATAATTTATAGTAGATTAATGCCTGCCCGATTTTACATAAAATATAAATATACAAGTTTGTTATTTGTCTGTTTGCCTGTGTGCTTGAAGAATGTTAAAAATCATATATATATATATATATATATATATATATATATATATATATATATATTATTGTTGATGTATGACAGTATATTACTTGTGCTTTTTGAGTTGTTATGTTCCATATAAAAATGCTGTGATTTTTTTTTTCAATTCTACTTGTATGTGACTAAGAATAATATTTGACTATTGTGTATGGCTTGAGATTTGATAATAATTTTATCTTATGATTTGTTTTTTTTTTCAATAAATATAATATTATAAATTAATGATCATTAATTTCAAGAAGCAAGAAGGATAAGAATCACATTAAATTAACTGATTGAATGGTACTTTCCCCTCCGTATTTGCAAAACTTTATACAAAGAAGATAGATGATATGCCAACAAGATGGCTACACTAATTAATGTTGAAGCCTTGAAGGCATAAGGAACATTAATATTAGCAATGTTGATAAGAGGTAATGATTGATTTAGTGAGCTTAGTTTTAGAGCCAAGTTTTGTATCTGTCGAGGATTAGTTGTTGTGACATTAATGGAGCAGATTCTTTTGTTATGAACAATGCTCTTAAAGGTGTGGTGTTACTTTGTTATAAGGATGTAAAGATAGAATATAGGAGTTTGAAGGAGAAAATGAAATATTATAAGAAGGTTGCCAAATTTTATGGTAATATCTTCTCTAAATGAAGAGGTTCGAACCTGCTGCGGAGTCCAATGTAAGTCGCACTTTCCATTTTTCTTGTCTTGGTTATTTTAGTTATTAAATTTATTATATTTGCATTCCATGTGCAGAAATCTGAAGGCCGGAAATTTCAGGAAATCAAACCCATGAGAATGCACAGTGCTGCTTGATCTTTATACCAAAAGAATTCAAAGGATTATCTTAATATTTTTTGTTTTGGTTCTATTTTTTATTGCCTATATTGAACCTAGCAGATTACCAATGAGTATATGAGGTTTTCATGTAGAACATTAATGACAAGTTAAAGACTTTGTGTGGAACAATCTTTTCATGTTGTTCTTTGTACTCATTTGTTTAACTTTCGCCGCCAACCACGTCCCCAACCCATCGGGTAGTTCATCAATGAGGTAGAGGAGGACGCCGACCTCACACTAATGTGCTGGAGCTGACGGACTCAGACATTGCGTTGGGTTTTAGCAATAGGGCAATGTGTCTAACTCGATTGATGAAGAAATACTACAGTATTTCCCACCCCCACGACACCTCAATGACTTTCTCCCAAGGCTTCTAGGTGAGTTTATGGTCAAAATGTATATCCCATTTTTTTATGGGAATACTACAGGAAAATCATGTATTACCGGAGGGCTTTCCGGCGGAAAATTATTAAATTTCCGATGGATTACGAAATTTTCCAACGAATTTACGGCGAAAAGTTTTTCTACGGTAAATTGAGCGTTGGAAATTTTTAGTCAAAAAAAAAAAAATCACCGGAATAACTAAAAACATAACTCCCCGTCGGAAAATTCGTCAGAAATGATCATTTTTCCTGTAGTGGAAACTACATATTAAGGATTTTCTAGATTGAGAACAGTTCGTATAGACGTTCTTTGAGTATATGGACATTCCACTTAACAAGCAAGTAAGTATGTGATGTGCCGGTTGAGGGGCGGTGCTAGTGCATGGTGGAAACAATGTTCCAAGCTCAGCACAAGGAAGGGAGAGGCAACGTATGAAAATGGGCTAGAATGAAACAACTTTTGAGGAGTCATTATTTACCTACATATTATGAGCAAATACTCTATATGAAATTTCAATACTGTCATCAAGGACAGCAGAGTGTAAGTGATTATACGGAGTAGTTCTACCACCTTAGGTTGGAAGAATTTGAAATTTATGAGTATTTTTAACATGATGTAAGCTAAAATCATATATTTGAAAAACTTTTTAGCTGTTTAGTTTCTATGGTAGATGATAGTCATTAAAGTTTTTTTTTCATAAAAATTACTTTTAACTTTTTTTTTTCATTTTGTTATATAATACATCAAAAATACTTAAGCTATCAAATTTAGGTATCATCTTCACGAATAATATTGAATAAAGAGTATTAACATCATACTCATTAAAATTTATAATATATATTCAAATTTATTTTATTAATTCTACGATATTTATATTCTATATATTCTACATTGTTCAAACTTTTATGTTTTTAAGGGTCTTTCACCAATTTCAACTATATAACATTTGAAGAAAAAAATATTAAAAAAACAGCTTGCTATACCTGCATCATATATATATACTGCGGATAAATAAGGAAGTGACGCAAAAATGTTTGAGATCCATCATATGGAAGGGTCGAATATATTGAATCATTTTGCTTGTCAAATATTTCAATTTAAAATAATATGCAATAACAACAAAAATAAATTATTAAATAAAAAAAAAAACCGAGAAATACCAAACTTAATGATCAATATTCAGTTGATCAACACCTTCAACAACATTTTGTTGATTAGAACCTCACTTCTATCAAAATAAGAAAACTTGGTATTTCTTTTGAGTTTTGAATATAAAGTATATCTATAAGAATCAGATATTTAAATTGATGTTAAGAATCACATTTTCATCAGTTCTAAGTTTAAAGTAAAATCATATCATGGTATATTGCAATGAAAAAAGAGATAAATTCAATGGTTAGATATTAAATTTGGGATTTTGTTTAATTACCTCTTTCTTCTTTTTTTTCTTTTTTTGAATTACCTCAAGTAACAAAAGCTATTGGGAATAAAGAGGTCTTCAAAACTAAAAGAGAATTTTCAAATAACATTAAATGACATCAAGCAAGACTTATTGCTAAGCGAATCACTCATCAAGTGGAGATTGATTATAATAATATATTCTCTCCAACCTCTAAGAAGAGGACTCTTTAAAGCCATGGCATGCACAGGTCATTTTGTTTATGAAGTTACATCAGATAAATGTGAAAACAATCTTTTTGAATGGAGATTTAGATGAAGAGAGACTTTATATGAAACAACCAAAAGTATTCATCCAATGTGAAAATAATTAACTTGTTTAGAAATTTAAGAGATCTATGTAAAAGGACGACCTTCTGATGACCATGTTAGGAGAGTAGATGTATTAAATTTGACCTATGTTAATAAAGGCAGAGGTAAACCTAAAAAGACTTGGTTTGAAAATATTAGAAATGACCTTTTCTTTATTTGATTTAAATGAAAATTTGACTCTTAACAGGACACAATGGAGAAAAATGATTCATGTAGCCGACCCTATGTAGTGGGATAAAGACTTGATGTTGTCGTGTTGTTGTTGTATGTATAAGATAAACCAACTCTCCCACCAATAGTATTTAAAGTTTCGTAACGTTACATTTCATTTTGTTTCATGGAGTTTCTGATGGATCAATGCATAATTGCATATACTATAAGATTAGTGGCATTTTTTTTTTTTTAAGTGCAATACAGGGTTTGTAATATGCCTTAAACAATTTCATATACTATTTGGCTAATAAGTTCTATTTCAAAGCTTATAGTTATTGATTATATCTCTAGGTTGTATAGGTTATATTGTGTTAATTTTGTTATAGTGTTTATGGCTACGAACAATAAAAGAAATCAAAGTAAATATATTGACATAAACCATTTCGCAATTAGAGAAAACATTAAAGCAAAGAAGGTGAAAATTAAATATATCAACACTATGTTGATTGCAGATCACTTGACTGTATAAGCATTGTTTTCTACAAGAAACAAGCATTGTCATATAAAAAAACATGTGCAACAAATGAGATTAAATTTTACTTCATATATGTGCAATTAAGAGGCCCTTTATTTTAATATAATATTTAATATTTAAAACTCCAATTGTATAAAATTGTATTTTTTTCATTGTATGCATAACATTTAGAGAACAACAATATAATGATTTATTTTATAAATAGAGATCCTGAAAGAACAAAAAGTAGTCCATACATAAAGATATATGCCACATGATGCTCACATAGAATGGAACATTACAAGCTAATACATGGAAGATAATACTCGATTTTAGAAGACTTAACACTAATTCATTTTTTTTTCTCCTATCCCTACTTTCAGTTTTAAGAAAGACAATATATTCATATCATAATAAGTATGAATGAAATCAAGATTAATGAGCTATGTGGGAGATTATATTTCATTTGGATAAATTATTATATTTCATTAGTAGAAAAAGGAAAGCAATTATACATTCAAAACTATTTGTCATATCTATAAACATTTTCTTAATAAGAAAAGAAGATAAATGAGGAAAAAAAATAGTTCTAGAAGATACAAAGAGTTCTTCATTTAGGCTCTTTGATCTAACAAGTAACAAGTTAAGCTTGTGTGATTTCATCATATATATATTATTTGGGTAGACTAACAAATCTCTTAGCATTCATCTGATAAAATTCTGAGAAAATGCTCCTTTTATCAAAACATTAGACCAAAAAAAAAATTAAAAGTAACCAAAAATACATGATGTCATTAATTAGTTAAGATAAATAATGACAAAAAGGTACATGTTACATGAATTTTTGCTTAAAAACCATATAGACAAACTCTTTTTCGTGGGGAGAAACTGAAGCAACATCACATTTGAAAGTCAATAGGTCACTTAGCTTTTCAAGTGTCATTTGTTATAGGTCACTTCGCTAAGAAGTGATCTTAGAGTTTCAATCAATCAAGCATGATGATCAACAACAAACCAGTAAATCAAATTGAAATAACATGTATTTAATATTTATTAGCTGTACCTCTCAAACCGAATGTGCTTGTTGTGTTTTGGTATCTTGAAGGAAGTTAAATACACAATCTGAAGAATGTTCATCAATAGCATGCTTTATTATATCAATTGCATTGTGCTTAAGGCTTTCAAGTTCATCAAGAAGAACTTTTGCTGAAATGAAAAGAAAGAGAAAGCTGTAATTCAACATCCAATTATAGAGTTATCAGAGCAGGAGATGGAATGAATACTAGGTAAAATGAAATTCCAAACTCAATTCATGCATTAAGTAGGAAAGTGCACTTAACACCTTATAGAGATGACAAAAATAGATAGTTGTAGATGTAGAGACTGCATGAATATAGGAAAATATTTATTCATTGAAAATATTTATTCAATGGAGTATTCCAAACCAAAACCTTATTCCATGATCAACACCAACTATAAGTTTGCTCAATAATAGAGGAAATCAACAAAAACGATTTGAACTACAACATGCATTGTTGATTTCTTGATCTAATGACACTTGATAGGGAGTGTGCCGGAAGGGACAAAATTAAAACAATATTTTGTAATTTGATCAAATAGATAAAGTACAGAGGTTAGAAACAATCATAAGTACATCTACATTAATGAAATTTCTCAACTATCAATCTGAGCAATTTAAAAGGCTCTCAATGACCTCAATAATTTAAAGAGGGATATACTCCTCTTTGGTGAGGCTATGAAATCAGGTGCATCTCTACGAGGAATTGGTTATATTAAAGCTACATCATGGCAACATGGGGCTAAGCCTATGCTCCATTGAAGGCCACTTGAGGGAAGATTGGCAAAAGTAAGTGACACATTTGGGTAATATTTGGACTTGTCTTGCATGTGCCATGTTTGCCCCATCAATCAAGAAATATATATCCTCTAATTGGTCAATAATCCCATCAAGCACCTCAAATGTTTGGTATTTAGCAAAGATATGTGATTGTATATGTGGCCTTATTTAATTTGAACTTATTAAAATAATTTCAAGGTAGTTATTTGCTTGTATATAGTTTCCCTTAGCACATAATTCAACTAATGAAATCAAGTGAAATTGTTCCAAAACAATTCCTACATTGGGGGATCCTTGGGACTATTTCTTCAAAATGAGGAACCTTTGAGTAATCCTTTGGAATTATTTCTTCCAACTAATGAGCCTATGAGAGAACCTATGAAACTATGAATTTAATGTGTGAAATTTGGATTTCATTGTAGGAAGAAGTGGTTGGATGGGACACCAAGAACCATGATTGTGATAGTTAAATGTAATATGATAACAATCATGATGATGAGGAGAGATTTGATCGACATAACCATAATCATAAGACGTCAAAAACGATGAAAAATAAATTTGTGAGGGTAAAGTAAAAGAAAGAGAGAATCATAAGTTATTGTAGAATACCCAAACAACATATAGAGGCAATAAAGTGATGAGATACATCATAATAAGATTAAGGAGTGTTTAATGAATGACGGTGAAGAACATAACCACCAAAGGCATGATAATCTTCTCTATAATAGTATTGTAGAGAAAAGTGCCCCTTGGGGTCACATGAACATACTCCCTTTGCCTCCAAATAGCCAAAATACTGTAGATAAATAGTCAAAATATAATAGTAAATCCAAAAGGCAAAAGTGTCCCTTGGGATCACATGCACATACTCCATCAAGTGAGGGTAAAATCAAAAAAGATACAATAATAAATCAAATATAAATAATAGCTCAAAAATAAAGTGATGTAATCATGGCCATAGATGGAGCCTCTTCTCTAGTAAACTCTTCACTGTCGGATATCCTCATTAAGAGGAGTCGAAGGAGATTAATAATTTATGACATAAACTATGGTATTTAGGTAAGAGTGGTGCTAGACATGGTGTATGTGTGATTATATATAAAAGTTTGAAGGATAATGTTGTAAAATTAATAGAATTGGAAAAAAAATAAAGCAAAATGTTATTCTAAGATTAGATGGAGCATTTAAAGAACACTAACAAAAATATTTTTTAGAGTAAGATTCAATATTTTAAGAATTTGCTTGTGTATATGGAAGCTAATGTTATGTGGGAAAAGTAACTAGTGATATTAAGAATGTTACAAGGGATATACTTGGAGTATCTAAAGGAAAAGCTCATCATAGTAAAAATAGTTAGTGGTGGAATCAAAATGTATTAAAAAATATCAAAAAATAAGAAAATTTATTATAAAATTGATTTAAATATAAAAACTCTAAAAATTAGGAAAAATATAAAGAGGCCCATAAGGAGTCTAAGAAAGCAATTTACGATGCAAAGAATTTATGATGATTTATGTAATAGATTAGATATTAAGGATGGTGAAAGAGATATATATAAGTTAGTCAAATAAAGAGATATGAGAAGTAAGGATTTGGTTCAAATGAAGTGTATTAAGGATGAAGATAAAAAAGTTTTTTTATTAAAAGAATATATTCAACAAAAGTTGACAAAATATTCTAATAAGATTTTCAATGAAGATTGTGAGAAAATGATTAATTGTAGATATCTTAGCACCCTAAATGAAAATAGAGATTTTAATTTTTATAGGTGTATTAGTAAAACCGAAGTTAGAGAGGCTTTAAACAAAAAATAAAGTGTAGTAAAGTTGTTGGACATGATGATATTCCAAGCCACTATTAGGTAAGCTGAGCATGGAAAAAATATAAAGATTACAATAGATTTATAACAAAAATAGGTTAAAGAATGATTATATTATATGGTAATGAGAGAAACATCACTAAAAATAAGGAATGAAAAAAAAAACTAGTTGGTTTGAACAACTACAAGAAATGATAGAAAATGTAATAATAAGATGGTTAACAAAATAAGACAAAGCATTAGCAAGAACAAATTAGTAGATCAAAAGTAAAATTGATAGGAAAAGCATAAGAAAATTTGCACAGATTAATTTAACACAAGATGTAGTGCTCAGCAAAAAATAATGGAAAATGAGGATCCATAAAACAAACAAAAAATAGTGGGAATAATAAAAGAGAAAACAATCATGAAAATGATAGAAATATCTTTAATGAAATAACACATTAAAGACTTTTGTGTCATCTGAGCTTGTCAAACAGCTACAATGATGCTTGCGGAGTTTTAATATGAACAACTTTTGTTTGATTAACAGTAAACTGTATCTATAATGACAGTACTTTTTATTCCTATTTCTTTGTAGTAATTCTTTTTACTTAAAAAGTCTTGGAGATCCTTCTTATTAAATAGAAATAAAAAACAATTACATAGTTACGAGACCATGAAAAGAAAGCAAATAGGCTGCTATAACAAAAAAGGGAACAAGCAAGATCATAACAATTGATAATGCTAAAACACTGCCTAGGAGATTATTATCATGCCTCTTCTTGATATTATCTAGTCTTTTTACTGTGACTAAAATTTCACAAAAGTAAGATTGGGGTACCATGTTATACAGGAAAACTTTTCCTCCCAAATTTTGTTGAAAAATATTTATTATTCCTCTCTTGGCATATGTTCCATATAGTTGACAGCAAGAAAATATCCCTAATTTCTTTTACTTCTTTCGTGACATATAAATCTCTCCATAAACAAAAATACAAAATATCACATCAACAAAAAATATTGAATTACTTTTACCAAAAACATTGCATCATAAAGTTGATAAATTAAGTATGAAGTTTACCAGGTTACAGCTAAATGTCAGTTAAAAAGCAGAAAGTGATAAACCATTGAATGAGCTTCTGAATGTCATAGACAACTTGAGAGAGGTCACCTTTGATTAAATAGTCTTCAAGCCTTAGTTTGCAAGAATTCACTTTGATAACATGTCCAAGAAAAATATGAGATGAAACAAATTAGAACGCTCTGCATTGAAATCAAAAGAAATATAATAAATAACAATATGGCTATTGGTCCAGCTGCAGTCCCTTACATGATTTTCTCTTTATGACAGTCCTATCAATTTTTAGTTAATATAATCTGATGAAACAGTTGCTTACATTTACTAACATTTTTAACAACATTTTCATGTTTGTTAAAACCAGCTTCAACATATTCCGCCAGTTCGTCAGTGTAATTAGAATTGATAACTTCATCAACCACACTTGATGTTTTGTAAAGTGGAGGCCTCCTGCATATCTCTATTCAAATAAACAATAATGAGACAAGCTTTCAAAGATTATTTGTATAATCGTGACAGTAAGATAATCAATGTTATCTTGCACAGTTGAAAGTAATGCACCATGAAAAAACAGCACAAAAATAAAGGAACCTTGATTGAAGGTATCTTCAATTTTACAACAATAATATATAATGAAGTGCTAGGCCTTGTGAAAACAAAAAGCCATCCATCAATAAACAAAAACTTAAGATGAGGAAAAAACATTAAATTTCATTTGCTACGAAAAGTCATTAATTTAAATAAGTTCCACATGTGCTTTGTAACATATAGGTGTATATAAAAGAAATGAATCATCAATTGATATGCATGAGCAAATATTTCACAACATTAGTAAATTAATCATTAGTTTGATGCTTCACAACCAAGCTCTTTTGTAGATTTATGAAAATTTTGAATTTTCAAAATATGTATGTGCCCCAAGCAACTTCGAGGAGAGAGAAAGATTGCACTTAATATTCCCAATTAGAGTCCTTATAAGTTCATATGCTTCTATACATAAAAATGTATATCCTAAATCATCAATGCTTATAAAAATTTTGAACAACAAAGAGCATCTGATTCCATTATAAGCACATTCAACATATTTTTAGTATTCCTTGACCTACACGTTTACAAAATCGCACAAAGAAAACTTATAATGATCCAATACTCACCTTGTTCTCGATAGAATCCTCTAAGGAACCCTTCCCCTGCATCAGCAAGCTCTTCAAACTTTGCACATCTAGAAAGCAAAAATAATTAGAAATCATTTAGCAAAGAAGGACATAGAAGTATATACAAGTTTTTTTTTTTTTGTTTCCCTCTCTCAAAAATGGATGCAAAATCAACCATGGACAACTAATTGCAAGGAATATTAATTGCTTCCATCACTTGCACAAGTTATACTAGCAACACATTTTATTTTATGAGCAAGTAATTACAATTGTGAAAATTGAAACAAAGAAAGCACGGTATGCACAAGCGTGTTCTTCTTTCTGCAAATCAACCAATGGATTAAAGTAATTTGAATGTGCATATACACTCATGGATTCCTTCATGCATTAAAATTTCTTTCATGGATAAATTTAAATTTGGATGTCAATTTGTTTGCATGCATATGGAAATTTTTGCGTTTGTAAGCTTTTGTGTCAGTCAATCTTTGTTCATGGTTTAGTCTTTCTGCACAGGTTCATGCACCCCTAGTGTGTGCACTGTTGTATTGTACTTTTGCTCCAATAGTCTATGTTCCTGAATTTCTTCATATATACAACAGTCATAGGTATATTCCTAAATACGTATGTATCTATATCCATGTTCTGAGACATTAATGCATGCAAAACTTACACATTTGCATGCTCATTTGCAAACATAGATGTTCTCGTTCTTATTCTCTTGTATAAATATGTGAAGGCAAAAGAAACATCTATTTTACCGATAAAAAGATCTGAAAACTTATTACGGGGACATCCTGACCCTTCATCTTGCCAAGAAAACAAGACGGCCCTTCATCATGAATGATCATGCCAATTTAGTGTATCTTTGCATATTCTGCCAGTAAGAAAGGAAACTAAAGGAAAGGTTAGGCTCTCAAGCTATTCAAGATTTTACCTGAGGTACAACACTCACACGAGTGATGAAGTTTTTGGGGAGGGAGTACATGACGAAAGGAAGAATTGAGGTAATTTCATAGGCTAATAAATGAGGATCTATATGTTCCTATTACAATCTCTCTCCTATTCTCCTCATCGTTATGATTACAGCTTAGCTAGTGGCAAGAAAACTTTCTTAAAGCACAACATCATAACTAGAAAATGATAAGTACAACAATGACAATTAAGAAGAATTATATGCGGGAAAAAATATAAAGACATGATAAATATGACATGACCAATAATGAAAATTCTTTGAATCATGAAAACTACAAAAAAGCACTCATTTGGAACATCTTGTTTGAAGCAATGAGAATCAAGGGAGTAACAATAACAACAACAAGACTTTATCCCACAATGTGGGGTCGGCTAAATGAATCTTTTTTTTTTTTTCATTGTGTCTTGTTAAGAGTCAAATTCGTTCTTACCTAAATCTAATAAAGAAATGTCATTTCTAATATTTTCTAACCAAGTCTTTTCAGGTCTACCTCTACCTTTCATAACATAAGTCAAATCTAATACATCTACTTTCCTAACCAGATCATCTAAAGGCCACCATTTTATGTGACCAAACTAACTAAGACGACTCTCTCTAATCTTATCTTCCATTGGAGATACTCCAACCTTCTCACATATATGCTCATTCTGTATCATGTCTCTAAGAATAAAGCCACTTATCCACCTGAGCATCCTCATCTCTGCAACACTTAACTTAATGTTATGATTCTCTTTTAATGGCCAACATTATGCACCAAAAAGCATTGCAGGTCTCACTACCATCATAATCAAGGGAGTAACAATAGATTTTTTCTATTCCACTCCCATCTAATAAATAAATTTTGAAACCACCTATCCACCAAAGTATCAGCATCCTAAATGTGTTCATATGAATTATAAGACAACTAAGAATTGTGGTCATCAATGTCTTTAAAAATGGGAGGGTGCTAAGATGTTTTAAGATCAGGAAAATAAGAATCAATGATATTGCTTGTAGATGATATAGTGATCAACTCTGTGATACCAGCGAGGATGGAACACAATCTAATTCCAAAGGAGAGTTTATAATTACTTATATGTTTTAAGTGTAAATATGATTTGATGGAGGAGTAACAACCATAGTGGAAGAAGATTAGTTTCAAAAATTAGATTATATGTATCATGCATAATAGTTAAATTTTCTAATATCTTGATAGGCCTTAAAACATTTAGAGTTATTATGTTAAAAAAATTTGAAGATGAATATGATGGGATGCATTAAAATCCAGCATTTTGCCAGTATCCACGAGATGAGAAGCCAATCAACACTTATCCAATTCAATTAAAACTCTTAACCACAAAATTCCTAGAATGACCAAAAGTATTAGCATTCACTTATAAAGGTTTACCAAAAATATAGCACATGGAGAATATAATGAATTGATTGAAATAATGCAATGAATCTGAGGGAATGTAATCCAATATATGAGTGATGAGTGGCTCCTCAGAAGAATAAAAATGGGGAGAAAATATTAGCATGAAGAGGGTCGATGAGTCCAAAGCAATAGTCAAGAAACACTATAAAGCTAACAAGAGTTTGTTATTAAACTCCAAATTGGGGCAACTCAAAGAGAATTTATGAACAACAGAAAAAAGAAAATGGCCTGACATGCGTACATATCTCATCTTCAATGTAAATGAACGCAGGTTTGCCTTGATACGTGAATGATTGCCTTAAGTTGAAGTGAAGCTGAACCTTAATGAGAAAATAAAAGGAAGTGGTCAGATGAAGAGGAATGCAATCCAAAATCATTCAACTCAGCAATAACCTTCTTAAAGGAACAGGTAGGTTGAGCAACAACATGCATAATTTATGAAGGTCTAAAAGGAGCCTCCACGAATTAAGGAATCATCCAACCGACTAGATGTGACAAAGACCAACTTAGGGGTTCAACTAAAACCCTAATAGCAAGCAATTTGAGAGAAGAAAAAAAATGAGTTTGGATCTTAGTGAGGGCATGTCGATACATGCTACACAAAAAAGATGAGAATACAAGTGGCATAGATTATGAATGAAGAAGAGTGACACGGTCATCTAAAGGGTGGAGAAGTAATTCTCAAAAAAGAAAAGTGAGAAGGTTGAAACCTTACATAGAGAAGGCATCAAACAATTGTCTTAAGAATGACAAGAAGTTATTGCAAGCCTTAAACATAAGCGTAAGGCAAGAGGGGTGATGAGGACATCAAAGATCTACGGCTATGATCGTGTCTATTTATTTTGATCTATTTTATGTATTTGATTTGTTATTGTTCTTTTCCCTTTCTACCCTCACTTGAGGGCATTGTCTTATGTATGCCCTAGGGGCAATAGTGTCTTTGTTATTTCCCTTCATGTATTTGGCTATTTAAAGCCTCCCTCATCTTCTTGGAGAGTTAATGAATGAATATTATGAAAAATTTCTTACACTTGTGTGCTTTGAGAGAGTTTGAGAGTTTTTGGAGTGAGCTTTGGAGAAATCCCTAGGGAGGGAAAATGAATCACCAACCAACCTTGGAGACGGCCGGGTTCGTGGTTTGTTTTATCGTTCTTGCCTTTCAATTTCTCTTCCTCCTAGTCATCGGATCTCCTAGTCCCCCCACCTTGCCACCGCCCAACGGCTTCCACCACCACCACCTCAAGCCACCATCGTCCTTCCCCCACTACACCCGCCGGCCTTAACCACTCTTCCTTTCTCGGCCAAAATCCCACCGCCACCATAAACCTACCGGCAACCCACCACCCAAGCCCTCACACCCACCGACCCTACTTGCCCTTCCTTTTCCTTCAAATCTCCTCTAAGGAAAGGATTGAAGACTTGCCTAATTTAGATCATCTTAAATTTGGAAAGATTTCAATTTTCAAATTCAAATAAATTTGAATTTGAATTCTTTCTTGAAATAAGATTAATCTAATTTGGACAATTTTCAAATCTCTTTAAATCTGAATTTAATTGGAGATTCTCTTTAATTCTCTTCCCTTAATTAATATCCTATGTTTGGAAAGAGATTTAAAGCTCAATCAATTTTCCCTCATACATGGCCGGCCCCCTTCTATCTAATTAATTCAATCAATTAATTAGATACTTGCATATAATCCTCTTTCCTAAATAAAAATGCCTAAGTTTGAAAAGTCACTAATTAGTAATCAATCAAAATCTGAGATTGATTATTTAATTGGTTAATTTCATCCTCTTTCCTAATTAAAGATGCCTAAGTTTGGAAAGTCACTAATTAGTAATCAATCAAAATCTAAGATTGATTATTTAATTGGTTAATTCCCCCCCCCCACAGGAATTGCATCTAGACACCCCATCCCCCCTCTCTCTCCTATCTAATTAATGCCCCAATTAAGCCTCCAATCCCTTGATTTGTTTCCAAATTAGAAACCAAATTCTTGGAAACTTTCAATCCCTTCTCCCTCCAATTTAATTTGGGGATCTAAGTAACTTGCCACCTAAGCAAGCAAATCCAGCCCAAGGATATTCCTGCTGCTGTTCACGAATTCCCCCCTACAATTTTCCTTAATTCACTGCAAGAATCCAACCCTAAACTTTTGGACAGCACATCTCTATGTCCAAAAAATTCTGGACAGCAAGTTACTCAATCCTGGAATGCTGGACAGCAACTATAATAGCATGGACAGCAGTGTGTATGGCTTGGAATCCTTGGGCAGATCACAGGACTTGCCCATAAATCTGAATAGTATCTTGGAGGGGAAAATTTCAGACTTCCCGGTCTTTAGGTGCAGTGAATTAAGGAAAATTGTAGGGGGGAATTCGTGAACAACAGCAAGAATATCCTTGGGTTGGATTTGCTTGCTTAGGTAGTAAGTTACTTAGATCCCCAAATTAAATTGGAGGGAGAAGGGATTGAAAGTTTCCAAGAATTCGGTTTCCAATTTGGAAACAAATCAAGGGGATTAGAGACTTAATTGGGGCATTAATTAGATAGGAGAGAGGGGAGGATGGGGTGTCTAAATGCAATGTATGTGGGGGGGAATTAACCAATTAAATAATCAATCTCAGATTTTGATTGATTACTAATTAATGGCTTTTCAAACTTAGGCATATTTAATTAGGAAAGAGGATTATGGGTAAGTATCTAATTAATTGATTGAATTAATTAGATAGAAGGGGGTTGGCCATGCATGAGGGAAAATTGATTGAGCTTTAAATCTATTTCCAAACATAGGATATTAATTAAGGGAAGAGAATTAAAGGGAATCTCCAATTAAATTCAGATTTAAAGAGATTTAAAAAGTGTCCAAATTAGATTAATCTTATTTCAAGAAAAAATTCAAATTCAAATTTATTTCAATTTGAAAATTGAAATCTTTCCAAATTTAAGATGATCTAAATTAGGCAAGTCTTCAATCCTTTCCTTAGAAGAGGTTTGAAGGAAAAGGAGGGGCAAGTAGGGCCGGCGGGTGAGGGCTTGGGTGGTGGGTTGCCGGTAGGGTCATGGTGGCGGTGGGATTTTGGCCGAGAAAGGAAGAGGGGTTAAGGCCGACGAGTGTAGTGGGGGAAGGACGATGGTGGCTTGAGGTGTGGTGGTGGAAGCGGTTGGCCAGTGGAAAGGTGGGGGATTAGGAGATCCGATGACTAGGATGAAGAGAAATTGAAAGGCAAGAACGATAAAACAAACCACAAACCCGGCCGTCTCCAAAGTTGATGGGTGATCCGTTTTCCCTCCCTAGGGATTTCTCCAAAGCTCTCTCCAAGAACTCTCAAACTCTCTCAAAGCACACAAGTATAAAAAATTTTTCATAATATTCATTCATTAACTCTCCAAGAAGAAGAGGGAGGCTTTAAATAGCCAAATACATGAAGGAAAATAACAAAGACACTATTGCCCCTATGGCATACATAAGACAAAGCCCTCTAGTGTGGGTAGAAAGGGAAAAGAACAATAATAAATCAAATACATAAAATAGATCAAAATAATTAGGCACGATCGTAGTTGTAGATCTCTGATGTCCTCATCATTCTCCCCGGGTGGAGAAAACTCGACTCCGTCGAGTGGGTGTCCTAAGAACTCTCGTGCATCTCGGTCGTTCCATTGTAGCTCCTCGCGCTCTGACCATGTATCCTCTGACTCTGATTTACCTCTCCACCTAATCAAATACCTTCTTCGACCATCCTCTTTTGCAGAAATAATATCATCACTTAAAATCATGCCAACCTTCTCCGCTATAGGTATTTTAGAAACATTTGGTAGTGGAGATAAGCTTGGGTTCTAATAAGGTGGAGTCACACGAGGCTCAAATTGAAGTGGATTTGGCGGGTTACACTCGAGATCCTCATAGGCAACCAGATCTTCTATGTTAAATGAGGGATTAATGTCAAATTCTGCAGGAAGATCCACCCCGTAAGCATTGTCGTTGATTCTCTTGATTATTTTGAATGGCCCCACACTTTTGGCATGTAACTTCTTAACAGTTCCTAGTGGGAACCGTTCCGGACGAATCTGCACCATCACTGAGTCACCAACCTCTAAGGTTTTAAATCTTTGTTTAAAATCAACAAGAAGCTTATAATTAATGTTGCTCTGCTCCATTTTGCATGCAGTTTCCTTATGTAAGTCATGCAAATGAGAATGCAAGAGACTCGGTGTGTATGATGATTGACATGATTGTGAAGTCACACAAAGTTTTAAAACGGAGGAAAATTTTTGGACGAAAATCGACACACACACATACTGCTCACAAACGCACATAAATATGAATAAAGATGGATCAGCACAAAATGAGAGGACATAAGATTTTCATGTTAAGGGAACGGGTGTAGGAGAAGCAATGAAGACGTCCTTAGCAAAAAGAATATTCCCATATGGAGTTTCAACTAGGTTCATAGATAGTCTCCTAGGGGCAGCAAGGTAATCTAGCAAAATTATCCAACTATGAGAGAGTTGGTCCTTAACAGGTAAGGACAAGAATATGTAGGACATAACAGAGGAATCATGAACATGATCAGACAATGGGTCCTGACTCACAACCATAATGGGATAGCCCAAGGAGTCACCAGCAGGTATGAGACTCAAAAGATGGGGTAGAGTGTCCAGAACAAATGTGGGCACAACAGTTAGAGAGGTGACATGAAAGTATGGGCTAATACTCTCTCTAACATTAAAGTTAGTACGAGGAATTGTGAGATAAGCCCGATCAAGATAGACACACTCTTTCAAATGTAAATCTAAAGGAGCAACTCCTACAATAGACTCCAATAAAACAAGAGGATGCTCATTTTCCAAATTAGACTCAGAATAATTCAGATTCAGATTACTATCTTCCGAATTCAATTTCAATATGCTCAAGGTCAGATCAGTTTCTTTCGGGAACAAATTAATATCATCTAAGCAGACCTTATCCAACGGGATATCCTTGATGAGATTAAGATCAAGATGAGCTAAAGTATCAATGTTCAAAGGTTCTAAATCTCCTACATTAGGGTTTAAGTTATGCAGGGAGTCTAATTCAATCACTTCATTTTCATCCTCAAAGAAGTCCTCGTCATCAATGATATCATTAGCATTCACAAAATGGAAGCACTCAGTTTCAGGTTCAAGGGACTTTTTCTTTGTAATGCATTTTTTGGTTGACACTACACTTGCAAGGTCAAAGATTGGGGAGGCCAAAGGTCGGGTAGCCTCATAATTCACATTAAATTGAAAGGTGGTAAAATCACTCATGATGTGAGGAAAATCGGGATCCACCATGCAGAGATGATGCGTGCTCAGACAAGGGGGACTGGGATGGCTAGGAGTCAACCCAAGTGGGGAGTCATGTGGGATTGATCCAACAGAAGACGAAGACCTACAGGGTGGGGCAGCAACCCTTATGCTACTAAGGGTTGGATGGTCTTGACCACAGTGATGTCCACGGTTTATCCCAACAAAAGAGGCAAGGTGGTTCCAGATGAAGATTACTAGGTGTTGGGGTAAGGGGAGGTGGAGGTGGAGAGGGAGATATTTTAAATTAAGTTATCATTTCATGTCTTTCCAATCAGAAATAGGGTATTCACCATGAGACTCTCTATGATCTTCTACCCTCATCCAAAATTGACGAGCATGACTATTTAGGCGAGCCTTTGCAATGCTCACCCGGTGGGACTCAGAAATATCACGTGATTCAAAATAATCTTCTAACTGTCTATCACATTCCTTAAAGTAGTAAGGATTCGATGAAGCATCAAAGGTGGGTAGTCGATTATGTGACTCGAAGTGAGATTGTTGAGACTTGGGCTCATGACTAGGACGATAAGCTGAGTGGGTAATCTTCCGACTAACATGATTGACCGAATGGGGCACATACCTAGAGTTAGGAGAGTCAACATGTTTCTCTTTCATGGTTTTAGTTATAGAGCCCACTAGGTTAACTAGGTCATCTAACTTCTTTTGAAGTTCTATCGGGTCCATGGGAAGCGCTAAGTGAAACCTAATGAAGATTAGATGTAAGGGACAACACATAGACACTAAGAAACTATCTTAACATTCACTAGATGTGTGCAAGAATGATGTGGACAGCAAGCATAACAGCAATTTAAACTAGGTTAAATGATGATATGCATACAACAATACATAAGAATGGTTAGGTAAGCTCCTAGGATGACTTTTAGCACAAGTAATGCATGCTAGCCATGCTCTAATACCAGATGATGCAGGAAAAAATAACAAAGATGATGTAGATAAGGATTTTGCACGCTTATTGAGTAAGAGCTAATTAATTAAAGCTTTATGATGATTCAAACAATGAAATAAAATCAAAGAGCGGTAAACACAAGCTTAGGCCAAGTTACTCGCGAAAAGTAAAAAACCACGTAATAATCAATTACTCTTGACGTTGCATACGAGATGGCTTTCAACAAGAAATCCATAATCTAACAATAAGAGTAGTGCTATGAAAGATCTCTCATACACTTCCTACTAAACACTAAGCTTTTAGCGGAGTGTTGCATGATTTATATGATTCAATTAAAGCCACAAGGATCAACGATGAAGGAATGAGAGAAGAAAAAAAATCCACCCTTTTCAAGATTAAACTTGAAACAAAGCTGTAAGGAAAAAATTCTGGAATCTGGACAGATGTTTGATGGCTGTTCTGTGTGGAGACAGCACTTAGGAACCTTCCGACCAGGTGGGACAGTAGTTGGTGGCTGCAGGAACTTTTGGACAGCACATCTCTATGTCCAGAAAACTCTGGACAGCAAGTTACTCAATCCTGGAATGCTGGACAATGTCCTGCATCAAGGGGCTTTAGCACCACCTACAAAAGCGTTGAGCATAATGGACCAACCAAGAGACAAGGGCATCATAAGCGATAGGTTGATGGGTGAAAAGGCCAGAAATGCTAGCGCCCCCACACAGAGGCAAAAATCAAGATGTTGGCCAACCACCGAATAGATTGCTTCTAGAATTGAAGGCCACAATAGGGTGGAGCTAATTTATCATGAGATGCCAATAGTTATAAAGTGATGCAGTACATCAATATGTTTTGACTATTTAGCTACTTTGGTTTAGAAATGTTGAATTTCTCATAGATTAATCACAATAAGTTAAATCATGAAACAATGCTTTCATCCTTAATTAGGATTTTCTTTCTTTCATATAAAAGGTCTTTTATATGTACTTCTATTATAATTTTTTAATATTTAAATTCTAATAAATTGAGTAAACAATTCTTGCAACATTAGCTTCAATTTTTTCATTATTTTTCTTAAAGCCTTCACATCCCAATGTATTGAGAACAAGAGCATTAACACCAACAGCTTGAGAATTCCCTGTTTGAGTATTATTATTCTATTTCTTTTGATCTTTCCTATAGAGTTTACTATTTCATTGAGTAACATATGACAAGTTAGCATCATATCAAAATGTCTATTGACTTTGCACTAATATTTTATCAATTTCTTATATATTTGTTCTTGATTACAGCAATTTCCAACAAATAATTCTTCTCCTACACTTTCTCTCTTCCCCGTATGCCCTACCTCTCTCTACATGTGGGTTCTTCCTCACATTTCAAAAAACAATTTAGTGATTCATGCAATTTTTTTAAGACTCCAACCTTCCTTCCCCATGTTCTATGGAGAAATAAATTCAAGATCCTCTCTTTACTATATAGAACAATTAAGTGAAAATATTTTTTTTGAAGCTAAGCCCATCACCCTCCTTTCTCTCTCCTAAACCACATCTCTTCATACCCTAAATCATTCATAAAATATTTCAGTAACTCCTTGAATAACTAAAATTTGAACTTAAATATTAAAATTTCATTCAAGTCCTTAATTAATTTCCAAAATTCCTTAACTGGGCAGTCAAATTCAATTCAAATTAAGGCCTCATATTCAAATGATCAAGTAACAGCATAAAGCCTCTCGTGATGTTCCACCCTTACGTAATGAGTCCATAATCCACCACACTAGTAGTAGGCATGTTGATTTCAATCCTCGCGGTAGGTATGTTGATTTAAATCCAATATCACTTTGAAGTAATTGACGTTTCGACTTTCAAGCAATCTTTAAAATTTGACTCATTCTCAGCCCTATTTTAAGAAAGCATGTTACTATGTTAGTAACTTTTCCTCTCTTTAGTATTGTGCATATATGACCCTTTCTTAATCATAATTATCATGCCAAGTACATCTTGTTTTCATTTGTCCCTTGTAAGAGCCAACTTGGAGATGTTTGTTCAAAACAAAAATATAGTTATCTAACAAGAAATAATCAATTTTACACATTTATACTTAAAAGATGAAAGCTTGAAAATAAATTATTTGTGTTAGTGTGAATTGCTAACTTGAGAGGGTTGTCTATTTCACAAAGGCCAATATCATAAATTGAGTTCTAGGTTCTAAGATCATTATTATACTATAATATGCTATAAATTATATCGTCAAAAACTAAAGGGCATGATGTAAAGGTGGAATGGGAAAATTATTCCATAAAACAAAGAAAGGAAAAAATAAATTTGCAAAATAATTCATAAAACTCAGGGAAAACAAAGATACCTTGCCATAAAGTCCACAAAAATTTGAAAAATAGTATCAACAGTCTTATCGATCAAATCTTCAAGCAAAACCTCATGATCCATTTAATTACCTGAAGAAGGATTAGATAGGTATGCACAATAAGGGTAGAATAAATTTATAATTCTTTTAAAGAAACATATAAATTTAAAATTATAACTCTAAGGTACAAACCAAGATGTAATTCATATGAGAACTATATTTTATATTCATCTGAAATGAATAGGATTCAAAGATTTTCCATACAAAAAATTTAGTAAAGAATGATGATAATGATGATTAAAGGACCAAAAAATGTGAGCAATCTAAAACCATATGTAAAAGTGAATAAAAAAACAAGTGAAAAGAAGAGGTGGTAAAAGGAGAGGTGGAGAGGAGGAGCTAATGGGCGAGCATGAGCAGTCAATGTACACAAAGAGCAAACTAAAGAACATTTCAAAAAGATAACCATTGAAATTAACAGAACTCTTAAAATTCAACACTTGAGCAAGCCAACGATGAAACATGATTTTCGTACAAAAGTCCAATGAAACAAAAAGGGACACACACACTGATAACAATGATATAACCTAACAAGCATTCAAACAAACAAATAAATATATATGTATACATATGTACATATATACACAGATGTACACACATATATACACATATATATATTTATATATATATAAACACACACACATGAAAAACTATATGTTGGGGCCTGGAACACAAAAACAAATCTTAGCCACCATTAAAATTATAAAGTCGACATCAATTAACAATGAAATTAGAATTTCAACCAATGCAAAGGTTTAAATGGTGTTTAAATGCAAATAATAAAAGCATAACCTACAAAATGTTTTACCTATGAACAAAAAAATCATAAATATGATAAAAATAGGAGCATATAGGTAAAAAAATAAAAAAAAAATCATGTACACATTCAACACTTACGAATTAAAGTTTGACTGGTGAAATTAATATAGTTGAGTCATAATTGATTACTATTTTTAATGAAAAAAAAAACATTTCACACGAGAATGTATTGTGACTTGTGATGCAAGGTATCTAAACTTGTAGGATTCAATAATGCAAATTCAATATGTGATGCACAAAATAAGCATACAACAATAACAATAAGAACAAGCATTTTTTCCACTACATAGGGTCGGCTACAATAATTTTTTTCCTCCATTGTGTCTTATTAAGAGTCGAATTCTCATTTAAATCTAATAAAAAAGTTCATTTATAATATTTCTTAACCAAATGCTTTTAGGTATACCTCTACCTTTCTTATCATAAGCCACATTTAAGACACCTACTCTCCTAACAAGATTATCAGAAGGCTGACGTTTTATGTGACCAAACTATCTAAGGTGACTCTAATCTTATATGTCATTGGAGCTACTCAAACCTGTTCATGTATATACTTATTTCTCATCCTAATTCCAAGTGTAAAGCCCCTCATTCATTTGAGCATCCGCTTCTTTGTAACACTTACCTTAATTTTATACTTCTCTTCTGATGGCCAACATTCTATGTCATAAGGCATTGCAGGCTTCACCACCATCTTATTAGATTTTTCTTTAAATTTGAGGGGTGCTTTTCTATCACACAACAAGGTTGATGCATTCATCCACTTCAACCATCCAACTTGAATTCTATTAATAATATCCCCATCTATATCACCATCAATTTGAACAATAGACTCGAGATATCTAAAATGAGCACTCTTTTTAATTACTTGATCACCCAATATCCCAATCCTCTCAGCATATCTATTACAAATAAAATTACACTCCATATATTCAATTTTAGATCCACTCAAATAAAAAACAATAGACTCTAAGTTTGACCTCCAAAATTTTAGTTTTTCATCAAGACCCTCTCTAGTCTTTCCAATAAGAAGAATATCATCAGCAAAAAACATACACTAAGGTACATCCTCCTGAAAATGACAAGTAAGAACATCCATGACTACAGCAAAAAAGATATGGGCTTAAAGTTGATCCTTGATGTAATCTAACTGAAATAAAAAATATTTAGTCAAAATACCTTGTGTTTAAACATAAGTAACGGCTCTTGTATGCATATCCTTGATGACTTGAATAAAAGCATTATTAACCCCTTTCAATGCTAGAACTCTTCAAAGCACTTTTCTTGAAACTTTATCATACGTTTTCTCTAAATTAATAAAAATCATATGTATATCCTCTTTACTCTATATATTTTTCCATCAAATATCTCAAATCTCAGATTAATTAAACCCTGGTGTTCGACAGATTTATGGAACTTGGACAAAGAAGCGTGCGAAAGGGAGAAACAAAGAAGCGCTCGAAAGGGAGAAAGATGGTTACCTTCGCAACGAGCAAGCCCCTTCGTTACTTCCGACCCAACAGGAAGAACGTCATCGAAGGTGGCGAGACTTCCGACCAAACAGAACGCGTTAACTCGTTCAAAACTCTGCCTCAACGAAGCAGAAGAAGTCGAACAGCCGGCGAAATCAAACATCGGAGAAGAGGAAAGGAAAACCTAGACAGGCCAAACCTACATACAAGAACACTTATTTTTCATCTGACAATAAGGAAAAAGCGTCAAAGGAGACAAATTTTTCATGTCAAAGGAGACAGGTTTTTCATTGAACATCCATAAATGAATTGCTTCGACAAATATTCAGAATTTAGGAACAGAATCATGATTGAGAAGGGAGGAAGAAGGAAGAGGTTACCTTCGCTAGCAAGCTTCCGTCGCAACTTCTAGACTTTGTTTTCGTCGAAGCCTTCGGGGGTAGAGGTAACGAGGGAGAAAGACAATGGTCCGACTGTTCATCGCTGCATCATCGAAGGTTTTATGAATTCGGATCGGTAAGTTTACATTTAAATAAATTTTAATAATTAGTACTAATTTTCCCAAAAAAAAAAATAGTACTAATTAGTAATTAGTTTAAAAAATTTAATATTTATGATTAAACTTGATAAAATGAAAATTATAATATCTAATTAGTTTTATAAATTATTAATTAATGATTAGTTGGGATATTATTTATACTAATTATAATATAATTATTGTAATTAGATTTGATAAAAAAAAAGTTATTAATTAAAATTATTAATATGCAATCAAATAATATATATATAAATTAATAATAAATATTTGTCAAAAATCAAAAAAAGAGAAAGCTTCACAATGGCATATCTAGGTTCCGATTCCGACCATCTTTTTTTCAACGTTAGTAATGTTATATTTTTTGTTATTTAAGTTTAAATGGTTATTGGTTATAACTAAGAACCCTATCTTCAAAAAATAAACAAGGTATGCACTTATTATAAAAGTTTTGAATATTATTCATACCTTAAAACCTAGGGGTCTCAATTCGAGTCGACGGGTCGGGTTCGGGTCGAACCCGACTTGACCCGAGCATAAACGGGTCAACCCGAATCCGACCCGTTTAGGCACCATATTATATGTTAAAATCATGTTCAAATTATGTTTTAATTTTGTTTGAACTAAGCCTAGATGATGTTCGGACCTTATTTGAACTATGTTTAAACCTTATTTAAATCAAATTTAAATCATGTTTAAACCTGTTTAAGCAAATGTTGAGCAAAGCTCAATTGTTTTTCAAACTTGACTTAACCTTAGTTTTAAAGATTAATATGATCTTTAATGTAGTTGAAATATTATAATTTTAAGTGCGAACAAGGTTCCAAACTACTATTACAAGTATGTATTTTGTTCATTTTTTTAATATAGATTTTATTTAATCTCCATCTGTTATAGCTCACAATTGATGGTGTGACTCTGCTCTGCACTTATCTTAAATAGGAGGGAGGTGACTCTACTCTGCACTTGTCTTGAAGATGTTGGAGGTAAAAGATTGGGAGTTAGAAGGTGCATCAATACATATGTATTTTGCATTCATAAGTGCATTCGTGCATCTAAAATTTTAAGCTAAACAATACTTTTATGTTTTCTTTTATACTCTTTTTCGGTATTATGAATTGAATTCCACGATGAGAAAAGAGGTTGACCTACTGAGTTATAACCTCACTTCATTGTTATATCATTTTAGGCAAAGGTAAAGATTTTATCAAGTAGGTCTAGTCTGATAGGAAGCCAGGCTTTGGCAGGTACTTATGATTTTTGTAGCCCAATTTATATTTACATTTTGTTGGAAGTATTAAAATTTGGACTTTTGTAAATGATTATTTTGGGAAGTAAATTTTTGGTTTACGCACTTTACATTTGTTTTTTATATTCTTGATGATTAGTTTGCTCTATTGTGCTTCAAATTGTGTATGATTAACTTAAAACTATAAGAAAGTAAGGTTAAATTCCTCTTTAGGTATTGAGGCATTATGTATATTGGTGTCATTAAGGAAGTTAAATATACTATCTAAAAAATGTTCATTTATAGCAAATGTGATGCCCCGAATTATAATTTGGAATAATTATTTTTTTATCTTTTAATAAATAACAATCAGAGATACATAATTTCTTTTATCAATATAAATATTAGTAAAAATAAAAATGTCGATCAAAACATCAATATATACATCTATATTTATTTCTCAAACATATACGTAGTAGGATCTATACAATCATATTAAAACTATTCGACCATGAGCAAAAAAGAATAACTAAAATAAAGCGGAATAGAACCTAAGAAATCCTGATTAATCTCACACTCCTACTATCTTGCCATGATCTTAAATCATTTAACCACATATAATGAGCTCAATGGCACAACAAGGAATTAAATCCTACAATTGAACTTAAAGCACAACAAATAAGTAATATGCATGCCTACAGTCAAATCATAGTAGTAACATTTAGATGATCTTAATTTTTTGTATAAACAGTAAAACTCATGGCAATATCAGTAGAATCTGTAAACAGTAAAATAGTACAGTATAGAATCTTAGTAAAGCAGTACGGTCTGTAAACCAATAAATCAGAATGGGTGTCGAATCGATAAAGCAGTCATCATATCAGTATTATCAATCAACAAAAAAATTATATAAAGTTGTAAAATTAAAGCATTGGTAAAAGTTTGTCAAAATTATATCAATATAGTAAAACCTTATAATAATGTACACATGATATCTAAATATTATATATTAGTATCAAATTAATATCTTAATTGCATGCTCAGTATATCACATACTCAATATGTCACACATTCATTATTAGTATAATGAATGAATAACAGTAATAGTAATAGTGAATCAATAGCAGTATACGTAACAATTTAATAATAGTATCGATGTCTGTATCGCACTAGTAAATTTTGTGGTCGTATAAGTAAAATAATGTAATAATAACAAATCCGTACAATGATAGTAAATTTAAAAAATATATATTAGTAAAGATGTACAATAATAATGAATCTGTAATATGCATTTCAATAGTCACATTAAATAAGTAAGAAGCTCTAGCTATCATGATGTTTTTTTAATAATCAATCATTACTAGTCAATACTCGTTGGCTCAATAAACAATCATCATTATTTGTCCATCAGCATAACAATAACTATTTATAACTGTCAATCATTATATCATATGAATCAGTAGAAGATAACATCCAACCACAATATTTAAAGAAAAACGTGTCAGCCCACAGTCATATATAAATCAATCAATCTCCAACAAATTAAATAGGTTAATTAGTCATTACTTATCTTTTACACAAACACACATTATTATCACGCTACTATAATAGTAATAGAGACATATCTATATTCATTACTAATATATTATAGTATATATAACATAATTATGCTTAATTCATAAAGTGTCAAAATGTCCTAACAGCAGACAACAAAAAAATCCTATTGAGCATAAATTCATAATATCAAAAATTAACCAAATTATCAAATATTATATATAATAATATTATGAATCTTTAATAGAACTAAAATACTATTTTAGCAGCAAAATAAATTTTAGAATATGTAGAAATCACAGGTTTTTCAAAACCACCCAACAAAAAATCTCAAATAAATATTCAAAACGTTTATAATATCAATATCTATAATATATTAAAAGTTATGTTTTATTAATACAAAATTATTCTCATTTTCCTGTAACAAAAATATAAATTTGATCAAAACAATATCAAATGCACAAAATCCTTAAAAAATAAAAAAGGGCAATGATTGTTTACAACGAGACGAATAAATTTTTTAATTGGATCAACTACCGAAAAATGTTTTACAGCCTCCAAATCCCAAATTCTATTTTCTCTCT